>NW_005353409.1:290641-323064 GCF_000412655.1 Myotis brandtii
ACTCAGCACTTTCTGCAGTTTTCTCATCACCCATTCACTTCCCAACAGTTTGCAATCTGGGGTCAATTCCCAACATTTCAGAGAAACTATAGGGGAAGTCCTTGATGGTCTCTGCACCCCTCATTCCAAGGTCCTTTTTTTTTAATCTTTGAACTCTGCACCTGGATACTTGCAAATCTCCTCTTGCTTCACATTGCTTTGCTAGTCTTATTTCCATACTTTACGCAAGATTTTATTCTGGTATAAGTGTATGCATGTCGAATCAAAATAAATAGATGTAGGCTTCCTAATGTGCTCAAGCATACTTTATTTGTCATGTAGAAGGACCAACTCAAGATAACAGCTCAGATTAATACCTTTATTCATTGGCTTTCTACTAATTATGTGGGGCAAAATTAATCACTTAAAATCTAAACAGTTATGCAGAATTTTTCTTTTTCAGTGATCTTATCTTCCTGCATATAAGTGCAGGAGAAAAAACTAGTGAAACAAAAGTGATTTCCAATTCTAAGTGGCCAGCCAGGTTGCTTTAGACATACTGATATATAGGAATTTTTGAGTACCCTATAATTGCATTTTATTTTGCATCATATAAAGAGCAGTTGTTATAAATTAAGGCAGTCAATGCATTTCTCAATGTAGGTCTCATTCTAGAGATAATATTAAACTCTTGGTGGCATAGGATAATAATACACTATTTTCAAGTGAAATGTTATGAAGATACCTGGAAATTCACATGTTATTATTAGAAATAATCAGTAGGAATATTTTGAAGAACTATACAATAATATTATAAACAGGATATTGGCAGTAATATAATCCAATGATCTTATTCATATTTTATTTTACTTGTATAGCTGTGTGTGAATATTTAGTTCTATATAATTTTATCACCTGTATAGATTCATGTATCCATCCCTATAATCAAGATGCTGAATAGTTTGCCAATCTAATTTAAAAATGAACAAAAAACATGAGGAGAAATTTCACCAAAAGAAATATGCAGAGAGCAAATGAATGCATGTCTCATATTTTAAGAAACCACCAAACTTTTTTTAAATTGACGATACTGTTTTTCTATTCCCATCAAGAATGTATAAAAGTCCTGGTTGCATCATTTCTTTGTGAGTGCTTGAATTTGACAGTCTTTAAATTTTAGCTATTCTAGTACATATATGGTAGTACTACACTGTGCTTGTTTGTTAAAAATATGTCCACAAATCCTCTGATACTCTTTCATTCAAGAAAAGTGTGCAGATATTTTGACTAGTACCTGAATCTGTCAATAGATTGTGGAAGAATAACATTAATTCTATTCAGTTTCCTTCATCATGAGCATAGTATCTAGCTGCTTATTTAGGTCATCTTTATAAGGAACCAAAGACTGAGTTTCTTTTGAGGTGGGATCCACCGGGAGCAACTGCCTTCTCCCCAAGCTTGGTGTGCTCTGAGCCCATCCATTTCTGGTCATGACAGGTCCTGGGCTGCTGGTCAGGTAGCAGGTCCACAGGTTTTCTCTCCATCACCTTCCTAGCCTCCTGAGCAGTACCCTCCAGACTGGCACGCCAAGGGGCTGTCGCTAGAGCTGGGACTCAGAGAGTGAAGGAGCTGGCCCGCGCCAAGAGGGACCCGCAGGTGGCCAGGCAGTGCTCCCCACCCCACTGCTCAGTCTCACTCATGTGTATCAGGCCAAAGCCTGCTGCCTGAGACGGGTGCCACATGGGGAGGGTCACAGCGGGGAGGGCGCACACTGACCTGCCATCCTTGGTGAAGATCATCTCGGTGTCCAGCTGATAGAATTCGTCCCACAGAGCCTTCATCTCAAGCTGCACCCTCACGCTGGCCACCTTTGTGTTCTTCTTTACCGGCACCTTGGCAGTGGCTGCGCAACTGGCCCTGGGGCCCTCTGGCTATTCAGCAGCGCTGGTGGCAGCCCCTGTGGCTGGTGTGTCATAGTGACCAGTCGTTCTGGTTGTTCTGCCATAACGGTTGCTGGGCTTTTATTATATAGACTAGAGGCCTGTTGCATGAAGAGATTCGTGCAATAGGCCTTCCAGGATAGTAATACACTATTTTCAAGTGAAATGTTATGGAGATACCTGGAAATTCATATGTTATTATTAGAAATAATCAGTAGGAATATTTTGAAGAACTATACAATAATATTATAAACAGGATATTGGCAGTAATATAATCCAATGATCTTATTCATATTTTATTTTACTTGTATAGCTGTGTGTGAATATTTAGTTCTATATAATTTTATCACCTGTATAGATTCATGTATCCATCACTATAATCAAGATGCTGAATAGTTCTGCCAATCTAATTTAAAAATGAACAAAAAACATGAGGAGAAATTTCACCAAAAGAAATACGCAGAGAGCAAATGAATGCATGTCTCATATTTTAAGAAACCACCAAACTTTTTTAAAATTGAGGATACTGTTTTTCTATTCCCATCAAGAATGTATAAAAGTCCTGGTTGCATCATTTCTTTGTGAGTGCTTGAATTTGACAGTCTTTAAATTTTAGCTATTCTAGTACATATATGGTAGTACTACACTGTGCTTGTTTGTTAAAAATATGTCCACAAATCCTCTGATACTCTTTCATTCAAGAAAAGTGTGCAGATATTTTGACTAGTACCTGAATCTGTCAATAGATTGTGGAAGAATAACATTAATTCTATTCAGTTTCCTTCATCATGAGCATAGTATCTAGCTGCTTATTTAGGTCATCTTTATAAGGAACCAAAGACTGAGTTTCCTTTGAGGTGGGATCCAACAGGAGCTCTGAGCCCATCCATTTCTGGTCGTGTTGGGTCCTGGGCAGGTCCACAGGTTTTCTCTCCGTCACCTTCCTAGCCTCCTGAGCAGTACCCTCCAGACCGGCGCGCCAAGGGGCTGGGACTCAGAGAGTGAAGGAGCTGGCCCGCGCCAAGAGGGACCCGCAGGTGGCCAGGCAGTGCTCCCCACCCCACTGCTCAGTCTCACTCATGTGTATCAGGCCAAAGCCTGCTGCCTGAGACGGGTGCCACATGGGGAGGGTCACAGCGGGGAGGGCGCACACTGACCTGCCATCCTTGGTGAAGATCATCTCGGTGTCCAGCTGATAGAATTCGTCCCACAGAGCCTTCATCTCAAGCTGCACCCTCACGCTGGCCACCTTTGTGTTCTTCTTTACCGGCACCTTGGCAGTGGCTGCGCACCTGGCCCTGGGGCCCTCTGGCTCTGCAGCAGCGCTGGTGGCAGCCCCTGTGGCTGGTGTATCATAGTGACCAGTCGTTATGGTCGTTCTGCCATAACGGTTGCTGGGCTTTTATTATATAGACTAGAGGCCTGTTGCATGAAGAGATTCGTGCAATAGGCCTTCCTTTCCCCTGGCTGCTGGGACCAGTTTGCCTCCGGCACCCAGGGCCCAGGCCTTTGCTCTGGCTGAGTTCTGGCCAGAGCTGGGAGGCATAGCGAAGGTGTCAATTACCTGTTTGTCTATTATTAGATAGGATGGTAATTTTAATGCTACTACTCTTTCCAGCCAATCAATAGACATGGCATATCCTTTTATTTATTTGTAGCCTTTTCATTTTTTCAGTGTCTTATAGTTTTTAGATTATAGGTCTTTCATCTCCTTGGTCAAGTTAATTCTTAGATATTTTATTTTTTTGATGCAGCTATCTATAAGGATTGTTTTCTTAATTTCTCTCTCTCTTTCTCTCTCTCTCTCTCTCTAAGGATTGTTTTCTTAATTTCTCTCTCTCTCTCTCTCTCTCTCTCTCTCTCTCTCTCTCATTGTTTATGATGTGTCCTGGTGTGATTTTCTTTTTTTGTTTTTCCTCTTTAGTGTTTATTAGGATCTCTAGATTTGTAAGTTTATAATTTATTTAAAATTATACTCTAGCAGTATTTCTTCAAATAATGGCTCTGCCATCTCCCTTCAGCTCTTCTCCTGAGACCACTGTTACCATTATGTTAGGATTCCAGATATTGTCTCAAAGATCACTGGTTTTTTCCAATATTTTTTCCTGGGTAGTTTCTAGTTCTGATTCTTCAAGTTCACCAATTTTTTCCATCAGCAATATTTATAGGTTTAGCAACTTCCAGAGTATTGTCTGTGTCCAACATTGTGCTTTGTATATCTACAAGTTAAACATCTTTTATATCTTCCATATCTCTCCTTGTTATCATTCTTTTCCCTGTATGTGTGTGTCTGTATGTGATAGAAAGCTTCACATTCTGCGACTAATGTATTCATTAACAATTTTCCCAAGTTTCTGTTCCTTAAAAATGTGTTTTTTTCACAGATTGAAAAAATGTGGTGAAAAATCTCTCTAGTTAGGAAAAAAATGAGGAAGAAGAAAGTCATATCTGTTTATTACTAAGAGGGTCAGTTTACCTAAAATCATGGAATTAATAACTCAAATGGGGATGTATAACCTAAGGCCTGAAAATTCAAGGGCGGCGTTGAGGTTCCAGGTGCCAGAAAAAGAAGAATTACATACAGCATTATTAGGCAAATAATAATATTAAAGCTATCTGATAATCTTTATTTTAATGAATGAATAAATTCACAGGAAAATATAACTAGAAATATCTTTGATTTAGAATTCTGTTGATGTTTATTATTAAGATCATTTAACAGTTGGCTATCAGTTGGATCCCCAATATGTAAAATGAGACTTATATGTTCTGAGGTTATTGGAGTCAAGGTAAAGCATTACCCAAACAAGTCAGGTAGAAATATCTTAAGCCAAATGATGATCAGATCATACTCTGAATATAGAAATGTGTCTCTTTATTCCCTAAGCCATACATTCAAAGGGGTTAATATGTTGGCAACTTTAGTGTAGTTAGCTTGAATGATATTTACACAGAGGATAATTCCCTCAAATGAGCATTGTTCAAAATGATCTCACATTTTAAATATAATAACAATTTCATGGAAAATTGCTTTCCACAATGCACAGGGAGCCAACAATCATATATTACAAGTGCACAAATTACTTAAGTTGTCTCCAGTTGCCATTTAGATACATTTGGAAAGAGGCATTTGTTTGCTTGCAAAATTAAATGTTCTATTAAATTAGCTGACACCTAAACAAATGTCATCTTTAGTTCACATTGGATTTCAGAAACAGTGGTAAAAATTGTTGGAGATTATTTCCAAAATGAGAAAAACAATAAACAAATGCTGAACGTTTTTCTAAGAAAATTATAGAATTTAAAAAATAAAGGGACCTAATGAAAAATAATCTTATCTGACTTTGGAGCTTTTCAATATTTCTTCAATTTCTCTCTTACCTCCTATCATAGGTATAGGGCAAATAATAACAAATAACAAAAAAATCTATCATGTCTGTGGGAATTCAAGCATGTTAACACTTACTAGAAGAAGATGGTTTTCTGAGAATAAAGTATTTAAAACCTATTCACCTATCCACAATCTCAGACTGAGAGACCTAATATGAGCAGGAAGTGCCAATGCTTGTCTTCTAATATGGTTTCCCCAAGAGGAGTCCATCATGTAACATGGACTGAGAATAAGGGGTTTTACTCCCATGAATGAGAGAAAACACCCATGGGAGATATTAACTTCTTCAAAGATGCCAAATCCTTAACTATGGCTGCCATATACTATTGGTAGGAAATTAAATTATGACTAACTTTTAAAACACTACATTGCCAATTTATATCAAAGCCATAAAAGGTGTGTTTAACTTCAATTTTAGATTTTTTTTAAGACTTAAACATGTTCTTTGGCTCAAAGATAACACTTCATGGAATTTATCTGAACAGGTTAATAATAGACTTTTATACATTTACTAGAGGCCCAGTACACAAATTCATGCACAGGTGGGGTCCCTTGGCCTGGCCGGCTATCAGGACCAATCGGGGCCATCTTGCCCATTGCCCATTGGGGCTGGTCAGGGCCGGCCATTCGGGGGAAGGGACTGCGGGAGGCTGGCCAGTCATGGGAGGTTGGCTGTAGGAGTGCACTGACCACCAGGGGCAGCTCCTGCATTCAACGTCTGCCCCCTGGTGATCACTGTGCATCATAGTGACTAGTCAACCAGTCATTTGGTCAATTGGTAGTAAAAGTAGCTTAGGCTTTTAAATATATAGATGCATAAGGATATTCATTGCAGTATGCTTTATATGAGTGAAATAGGTTTTACCACAATGGTTAATTATGGTATCATAAATCCATAAAATGTATTTTCATTAAATTATTAATTTTAATATAGACACCAGGTTATGGCACATAAATCTCTTTCAGTATATTCTTGGCTGAAAGAAGCATAATGCATAATGCTACCACATTTCATAAAAATAAATTATCTTTATATATGCATAGAGAAAAAAGCTGTAAGATTTATAGACAAAAAAAAGTAATGGTGTGTAAATCTGAATATTGAGATTGTAAACAATCAATATTTTATTATCTACATTATATATTTTTAATGCAATACAATAGATATTACTTAAAACATAAACAAAATAATATTTAAACAAAAAAGACAAAATAAGCTAGTTTCAGTAATGTTAAAAGAAAATAATATCAAGACAAAAGATACATTAGCATTAAAAACGAAGAACAAAGCCTTTCTTTCTCACCTAAGACAAAGTAAAGATAACAGTCAACCAGGGACAGGACATGTTGGGAAGAGAGTAGAGGGTGGTTATGTGGGAAAGGACATATGTGTAGAAGAACACAAACCCACTGAAATATTGTGAGTTGATCAGAAGATTCCAAAATATATCCCTTCCTTTACATACAACCTCTGCACCAAGAAGGTTCTAGAACAATAACCATGTATGATAGCAGAAAGTGCCACAAGATACAGACTCATTCAAAGCAGTGCTTTAAAATCTCTAAATCAAGATGAGAGGTAAAAACAAGAATCCTAGAGGAAATTGAATTCTTTGGTACTAATCGCTATAGCAACGAATAAACACAATCCAACCCCTAGCCAGAGAATTTATTTAGCATAAATTCTCATTTTAAAGGCCTATTTAACTCCCTTCTGTTGCTGCTACAATGTGTCTGGCTTTCAATAAAAAATTGAAAAAGGCAGTATACTCTCAGTTCACCTTCCTCTCATGTTCTATATCCAGTCCTAGGTCTTGAATAGTTCTTAGAATAAGCTCACTTCTTCTTGCCCTAACTGGTTTTGCTCAGTGGATAGAGCATCAGCCTGCGGACTCAAGGGTCCCAGGTTCGATTCTGGTCAAGGGCATGTCCCTTGGTTATGGGCACATCCCCAGTGGGGAGTGTGCAGGAGTCAACTGATCGATGTTTCTCTCTCATTGATGTTTCTAACTCTCTATCCCTCTCCCTTCCTCTCTGTAAAAAAATCAATAAAATATATTTTTTAAAAAAGAATAAGCTCACTTCTTTACTGTTTCTGGGGAGTTCTGACTTTTTATTATTATACTAGAGGCCCGGTGCACAAATTCTTGCATGGGTGGGGTCCGGCCAGCCCACTCTGATTGGGGCCGATTGGGCTGGGCAGGCCAGGGGGAGGGGATGTGGGAGGTTGGCTGGCCAGCCCCACCCCTGATTGGGGTGCGAGGGGACTGATTGGGGGGTGAGGCCGGCTTGGGGAAGGGGCCCACCCCTGGTCAAACTCTGGTGGAACTCCCGGTCGAGGGGATAATTTGCATATTACCCTTTTATTATATAGGAGGATAACAAATTTCCTCAAAACTGTACTATATTTGAGGAATGTTTCTGCTATGAATTTTGGCAGAACTCAGTAGGATGGTTCTTTTGGGGAGGTGAATACACACTATAGTGTACAGATGATGTTTTGTAGAATTCTGCACCTGAAGCCTGTGTAATTTTGTTAAACTAGTGTCACCCTAATAAATTACATAAAAATAAAAGGACAACCTTCAGACCATCTCAAGCTTTGTAGGCCATTATAAAGATTTTGTACTTTATCTTAATAAAATTGAAAACTTTTAAGGATGAAAAAGACATTAATTTCATAAAATATATAAATTTCTGTTGGCAGACTACTTGCTGCTTAATTTATGAATCTTGAACTGTTAATAATTTGGGAGTTAGATCCATCTACATTTTCTCTTTTTTTTTTTTTAACCAATACTGGTTGTTAATCTGAACATAAGCCTGAGATATGCATTCTTTTGTCAGGGTGAAGCATTATGGGCTCAAATCCTTTCTATATGTAATGTGCTGCTTTAGGAACTTGAAGTGTACTATGAACCTGCAACTACACAGCAAAATCAGAAATATATTTCTGATATCTCAGTTATGATATTTTTATTGATTATATAGTCAGGGTTTTATACCTTATTTAGATAAATAAGTAGCAAAGAAACCTGGGAGAGGCAGGATTGCTTAAGTAACTTGTTTGTTGTTCATTTATTTATTTTATTTTATTTTTTTAAATATATTTTATTGATTTTCTACAGAGAGCCAGGGAGAGGGATAGGGAGTTAGAAACATCGATGAGAGAAAAACATCGATCAGCTGCCTCCTGCAAACTCCCCACTGGGGATGTGCCCGCAACCAAGGTACATGCCCTTGACTGGAATCGAACCTGGGACCCTTGAGTCCGCAGGCCGATGCTCTATCCACTGAGCCAAACTGGTTAGGGCTGTTGTTTATTTATTTACTAGAGTCCTGATGCACAAAATTTGTGCAAGAGTTGGCCTTCCTTCCCCCGACTGCTGGCACCATCTTCCCTCTGGCACTGGGACCCGAGCTTCCCTCTGGCCGCCAGCAGGCACCCAGGACTCAGGCTTCCCTCGCAGCCCAAGCTTTGTCCAGAAGGTCATCTGGAAGGACATCTGGAAGGATGGCCGGTCTAATTAGCATATTATGCTTTTATTATTATAGTTTCTTACTCTGGCCAAGGTCAGTGGGTGATTTGAGAAAACAGAGGATTTTGTTGAAAGAGAAAAATAAACTTGCAATAATACAAAGTTTTCTTTAAACTGGCATGTGACACTGCCTTTCAAGCTGCCTGCTTACTCATATTCCCAGACCACGGGGGGTGTTTGTTATTCCTGGGGCACCTGACTTACATTTTGTAGGGCAAGGAAAGGTTATCTCACAGCCTATCAGTAGCCCCAGCCTCCCCTGTAATTAACAGGGCGAAAGACTGAACCTCCTTGGCAGTGGCTAAATTCATGTCGTAATTTTACATCCCTTACTTTAGGAAGTTTTTAAATGAAAACCAACCAACCATTGAAATGCCAATATTTCCTAATAATGCATTGTTTGATTTACTATGTCAATAGAATTTTATGGGATTTATGCTGAAATGTAAGGGAGCCCATTCACATGTTAAGAACCCAATTTTGGAACACATAAAAGCCATGGGATTTATTTTACAATGTGCTGAACATTTATGATGAGTCAATTGCTACAATTGCATTAGCAGTAAACATGTAAACTATGGCTATTGTTAGCCTTACAATTTATTGCTACTGAATAAATTCCTCAATGTCTAATCCCTGAGCACACCAAACTCTAAATATTTTCTTTCTTTTCTCTTTTTAAAAATATAATTACAGCCCAGCCTGCACAACTCAGTGTTTGAGCGTCCACCTATGAACCAGGAGGTCATGATTCTGGGTCAGGGCACATGCCCAGGTTGCGGGCTCAATCCCCACACTGGGCCAATAAATGATTCTCTCTCATCATTGATGTTTCTAGCTCTTCCTCCCTCTCGATTCCTCTCTGAAATCAATAAAAAACATATATAAAATTATAATACTTTACTTTTTAGTACAGATTTAGATTTACAGTATAATTGAGCAGACAGTACACAGGATTGCATACACCTGCCTATCTCCCCAGTCTTCTGCCGTAAATGCCTGCTATTATTTGCTCCTTGCATTGTTGGGTTAATTTGTTAAAATTAATGAACTACTATTGATATATTATTATTACCTATTCCATAGTTTTCATTAAGGTTCATTCTTTGTGGTTTATAACTCTATGTGTTTTGACAATGTATAATATCCAGCATTAACATTTTATACACAATAGTTTCACTTCCACAAAAATCTATTTCTCATGTATTCATATTTCCCCTTATTTCCTGTACAACCAGTGACACTCTTAACTCTATGGTTTTGCCTTTTCCAAAATGTGATATAGTCGAAGTCATACATTATGTAGTATTTTTAGACTGGCTCCTTTCATTTATCAATAAGTATTTAACAGTCTTCCATATTTTCGGTGGCTCCATAGTGAAAGGGTTAGCTATCTAGTTTAATTAGGCAGGTTTCGGAAATCTTAGAGATAAGGGAGGTCTATGGAGGGAGGAATACATAATGGAGACTGGAAGATGCCAGGGTGTTTATCTTACTTATACAGAGAATAAATAAATGCCACAGGCAAATAGAAATATATCTGGCCTGTGCAATTAAGACAGCCATAAACCAAGGACAGAGGTATCTCGGGCCTGAGCAATTACAGTAAAGTGACCATAAGTTAGGCCAAAAGTAGCCCTGCCCTGAATAACTAGGAAGGGCCATAAGATAAGGCTTTCACTGCCAGCACAACTGGGAGAGCTATAAGATAAATCAACAGTAACTCCAACCAACAAGATAAGGGGGAGAGAAAGTGGGGAGATACCATGTGGGCTTCGAGCTTTAAAATCTAATTCTATGTAGCAGAATGACCAATAAGAAGGGTTCAGGTTCATACAAAGAACTGCAGCCTATGTAACGCCTCAAGACAAAGAAAGCAGCGGTCACCCTTCTCAGGGGGCCCTCTGTCCCTCCAGGAGGGACAGAGTCTTAGGCTTAGAATTTAGAATTAGGTTTTAGAGGTAGCGTCTGCTTGCAATAAAGTTTCTGTACTTTTCACCAATCACCCTTTGTCTGTGGTTTCATTCTTCAAATCCATCAGAACAAGAACCCGGGAATTCAGGGGGTTCCAGTTCAATTTTTGCATTTCAATAGCTCATTAAAAAATATATTAACCCTAGCTGGTTTGTCTCAGTGAATAGAGCATTGGCCCGAGGATTGAAGAGTCCGGGGTTCCATTTCTGTTAAGGGCAGGTACCTCAGTTGCAGGCTCGATTCCCTGGAGGCAACCAATCCATGTTTCCCTCTCATATAGATGTTTCTCTCTTGCTGTCTCTCCCTCTCCCTTCTACTCTCTCCAAAAATAAATGGAAAAGTATCCTCAGATGATGATTAACAACAACAACAGATATATATATATATATATATATATATAATGAAGCAGATATTGATAAAAATATTTTTATTATAAGAAAGTCTTTTAGTGGGGAAAAAATTCATGCACCTGGTTCCCTGTTGCTACCTTAGTTGTCTCTCAACTACAAAGTTGAGTGATTCTATAGGGAAGGCAAAAAATAAGATAGAAAGAAAGTACATAATCAATGGGATCAGAGGGATCAGCAGAAAGGAAAATAGAATGAAGTGTAGACCTAGAGGAGCTGTAAGGTAATTAAAAAAGAAGCTTGAGGTACAAAAATAGATGGTAAAAGTCATTATAATATCTTAAGACCAGTATCCGGGATGACAAAAATAGAGATGTGAGGGCAGGTAGGGGAATGGAGGCTCTCAGGGAAACCACAAAACAAGCTTGACCAAAGAGAGAATGGCTGGAGGTGGGGAATGAGAAATTAAAAACATGGTGTGTGCTTGAAGGCAGAGTACAACTTTAGTTACTGTTTGTTATGCTTTAATAATTTTACCTCTTGAGAGTCTATATTTATTCTATGCATAAATCTTATTCATCCCCTGAAATGAGAGAACTGGGAAAAACAAAAACCAACCAACCAAACAAACAAACAAAAAACTTGGTCAGTCTTTGATACTTTATTGCATTTAGATATTTTTTTTTAATGTGTTTTTATTGATTTCAGAGAGGAAGGGAGAGAGAGAGAGTGAGAGAGAAACATCAGTGATGAGAGAGAATCATCGATCGGCTGCCTCCTGCATGCTCCCCACTAGGGATCGAGCCTGCATCCCAGGCATGCGCCCTTGTTGACGCTCCGTCCACTGAGCCAAACTGGCCAGGGCGAGATCTCTTTCTTGTTCTCTTAAGAGAAAAGGGGAAGAAAATAAATTGAATTATTAAACATCATTATCTGTATGTCTAGAGAACAACAGAAGCAATTACTGGGAGCGTTAAGGAGATGGGAGGAACTGAAAGCAGCCAGGATGCATTGCTACTACCTACATTTCAGAAATGGATGGAGCGTAGATGAAACAAGGGCTTTTTCGGGGTTGATTTTTTTTAGTTGGTTCAAGGTTGTGAGGCAGAAAAAGCCAGTTAGTGTTGACCTCCTTCCATGAAAATATGTGTGCCTTCCTCCCTGAACCCAGCTAATGGAGCCCTCACTGCAGTTGTTCTACTCATTTGAAAGTCCATCTCATATGACTTGATTAGTAAACCATGCAATTGATAAGTATTAAAATTTATTAAAGTATTAGATTGTTAAATTATTTAATTAATAAATATGCAGTAACCTAAGAAGATGGATCTCTTGTCTGTGAAATTTTTATAACTGTGCTATTTAATTCAGTGGCCACTAGCAATATGTAACTAATAAAAAATGACTAATCTATATTTCAGGGGTAACTGAAATTCATGGAATTTCAAATACTTACTATAAAAATGTAAAAATCTCAATTTATATATAGATTACATGTTGGAATAGTAATATTTTGGAAGTGTTGAATTAAATGAAATATATTGTTTAATAAATGCCTACTTTTATAAATTTATTTTTAGTGAGACTACAAGAAAATTTATAATTATATATGTTGACTGCATTCCTGTTTATATTTCACTTTCTTTAGACAGTGCTAATAAAAATGTAAAAATCTCAATTTAGATATAGATTACATGTTGGAATAGTAATATTTTGGAAGTGTTGAATTAAATGAAATATATTGTTTAATAAATGCCTACTTTTATAAATTTATTTTTAGTGAGACTACAAGAAAATTTATAATTATATATGTTGACTGCATTCCTGTTTATATTTCACTTTCTTTAGACAGTGCTATTCTATCATATTTAGTAGCCTGTATTGATAATGTAGCCTGTATTGACAAGATCCTACTGCTTATCTAGACAACGATACACCCACTCCCCATTCTTAAATAATTCCACAACTTAAATATATCTCTGTTATTGGGAACAAACTCTGCTTTCTTAAAATTCAACTCCATAGACTTTAATGCTGCTCTTTCTATTTACAAAAAAATCAGTAAAATGTTTTAAATATACCAAGTTCATTCAACTTTCATAACATATTAATAACTTAATCTGTATCAATGTAATAAACCTGCAAACTATTACATGTTTTGAGGTGATTTAACTTTTGTTTGAATCTCTGGAACTCATTTAGGCTAGTAAGTGTGGTTTTGGGCATAGATGAACCTTGGAGTCTGCCAAATTATAGCATGTGATCTGGACTCTTTCAGTTTTATGGCCACTATCTTGGAGTCCATACATAGCTTCCTCCATGCTTCTGTTATTCCTCTCACACTCCCCTTTGCCCTGTCGAAATCCTTGTGATGGCTTTTTACATGAGGCAAAGGCAAAAACAGTCTTTGAAAACATTTCTTCTGCATGATAAATCTCCTTGATTATGGGGGATGTAATGAGGGTTCCATAGAAGAACAAGGGGAAGATCAACTCAATTAATAAAAAAGATCAGCAGCTCAGATTCAACCAACAGGGTTTCTTCCAACACTGTTCCATCACATTAACCCTCTTCAAAATTACTACTTGAGAATTATTTTCTTCCAATTTTATGGCACTATCGTAGACTCCACAGAACTGTGTGACCTTCATGTGAGCTTTTTGGAAGGCATAATTGCTTGCTAAATCCTGGACCTGACAGTCACAATGCATCTTGGTTGTAAACATAAAATATGCAAGTTTGACCATTTTTGCTGCTATATGGAGATGGAACAGGGTGTGAAAAATACTTTTCTCTGTAATTAAAGGGAAGTGTATGATTTGGTATGATCATTCCCTGTATGCTCAGGAGAGTGCTAGGTCCTGCTTCAATCCCAAGGGAAGGCTAATCTCTTTCAGGAGTCATTCCATCATCTATATGGTGGGAAAAGCATGCCCTAACCCCAGCTAGGAGAGAAAGTGCATCATATGAGTGGTGATGTAAGGCTCTAAGCATAGTGGAAACAACAATTAGAATAGTCCTGTACATTTGAAAAGTGCTTTTGATATTATTGTGATTTTCTATACATAATTTGTTTTGTCCATGTCTATTATAACCAGCTAGAGGCCTGGTGCATGAAATTCGTGCATGGGGGGTGGGGGGAGGAGAGCAGGTTTCCCTCAGCCCGACCTGCATCCTCTCCAATCCAGGACATCCCTCTCAAAATCCAGGACTTCTGGCTCCTAACGAAATTTGTGCGGGGGAGGGGGGAGGGGCGTGAGGGAGCCGGTGTCCCTCAGCCCAGCCTGCATCCTCTCCAAGCCAGGACATCCCTTTCAAAATCTAGGACTGCTGGCTCCTAACTGCTCAGCTGCTTGCCTGCCTGATCACCCCTAACCGCCTCCGCCTGCTGGCCTGATCGCCCCTAACTACTCTCCCCCTGTGCCAGCCTAGTCACCCCTAATAGCCCCCCTCTGCCAGCCTGATTGCCCCTCACTGCCCCCTCTGCCAGCCTGGTCACCCATCACTGCCCCCCCTGCCAGCCTGGTCGCCTCCAACTGCCCCCCCCTGCTGGCCTAATCACCCCCAACTGCCACCCCCTGCCAACCTGCTCCCTCCAACTGCCTCCCGTCGCCCTCAACTGCCACCCCCTGCAGGCTTGGTCGCCCCTCACTAACCCTCACTAACCCTCCTGCCGGCCTGGTCGCTCCACGCAGCCTGCTTGTTTAATTATTTGGTTGTCCCTCACTAACCACCCTGCTGGCCTGGTCACCCCACACAGCCTAGTGTTCAGTCATTTGTTCATCCCTCACTAACTCCCCTGCCAGCCTGGTCTCACCATGCAGTCTGCTGCTCAGTTGTTTGGTTGTCCCTCACTAACCACGCAGCCTGTCGGTCGTCCGTTCGGTTGTTTCGGATGTGATGGCCCCTGGCTCTTTATATATATAGATAATCTTGGTGTTATCATTAATATTATAATATTAAACTTTAACAGTTAGAAAATCCAACCATAAATATATTGATAGAATAAAAAGTAAATGTAACAGTTAATTCGTGGTAGAACTGGGTTGTGTTAGGTTATCTCTTCGATCATACTTACTCTTTAAATATACCTAATGGGAGTGCTATCAATATTTTTGGTTTATTACTTCTCTTTTATTTTTTAATAGATTTTTATTGATTTCAGAGAGGAAGGAAGAGGGAGAGAGAGAGATAGAAACATCAATGATGAGAGAGAATCACTGATGGCCTGCCTGCTGCATAGTTTGATGCTCACCCACTGAGCCACGCCGGTCGTGCTGGTTTATTACTTTTCAATGAAATGTGCACAAGTTACAAAGGCAGTAGAAGGATGAACATGAAAGGCACCTCTCTCTGGTTATAACAGCTAGGATTTATTTTCTAAATTCAAAAACAGGAACTGGAATTTAAGAGGATGGAAGGGAGGGTAGTTAAATATGAGTGGCATTTCGTGGATGGAGGGGTAACATGGAGAGGGATAAGAGGGCACCTTTTGTCTGAGAGGGGATAAGACATGGAGAAACAAGTATGATTCACCAGACATCAATGTGGCCGTGTTAGAAACATGTCAATGTAGACAAGAAACTTTTCCATCAAACCTCAGGTAAAGGAGTGTTTTAGAAGAGGCTTGGTGTCATGAGGTTTTAGAGAACTGAGACCTATTTCACTTAGCAGCTCAAAGGTTGTGGGAAAACACCTCCTTTCCTTTGATTCCACTGACATAATACGGCAAATAACAATGAGTGATGTGGCAATCAAGGGGCTATGTGAGAGTAGTTGGACAAAATAATTTTATAGATGGTCGGTATTTTTGTGATAATAGGGGATTTTGAGGCCCTTTTAATTTGTGTAATGCTTTGTAAACGAGGCTATATTTCATTCATATTTAGCTCTAGCAGAAAACTGCATCAGAGGAGTTATTTTTGAAACCCATGTTCTGTAGTTAGTGACTAAGCCGTGTCAAGGGTGGCATATCTGAAAAGTGTGTCCTACAGCAAATAGCTTAATGTTGCTGAAAGGTGGTTGAAGATGCTGGAGCTGGAACACCTGATGCAAAGAGATGGGGGACCATGCACAAAACTCAAGGATGCACTGTCTCCTCTATGAATGTCACCACAGCTAATTCTAATTCCTAAATAGAATCATCAACTCTTGTCATTTGGTTGAAGAGAAATTGGCAGCAAGGACGCATTTATTATTATCCACGTAAAAGTAAATATATTTGAAAGAAATCAGTGATGGTGTAAAACTTATAACTGGAATTTGGCAAATAATGTCATCACTTCTAATCTGCTCAGATTTAGAACAAATGGATATGGGGAAGCTCATGTGTGCAGGTATGCACAGAGCCACCTGACACTAATCGCACACAACAGGAGTGAATGAACTCAGGCACTTGGGGAAGAAACACATTCGTTCATACTAGCATAATACAAAAAACATGAATCCACAACCTTGGATTGTATTCAACATCCTTGGAAATGTATTGACAAATAAGACACAGGTTTCCTCTTATATTTTATAAATAAGTCAACACAGTGTGAGAAATGTACAGATATCAAGACAAATATAAAGGAAAGAAGAGCATAGAACATAAGGTCAAAGATTATTCCATCAAGAAATACATAACTTCAAATGCAAAGAAAACTGTATTAGGTCTCCCCAGAGAAACAACTACCAACAGGAAATATATTTTATAAAGGATGTGTGTGTGTGTGTGTAGGGCAAAAGTAGGTTTACAGTTGTGATTACATGAAACACACAATTTATTCTTATATTATTGTTTATAAGTTATTGTATTTGAATAATTATAAACCTACTGTTGCCTCATCCTGTATGTATATTTGTTTGTTTTTCAGTTCTGAATGCTGGGGGTCGGGTGGGTGGGGGGCATCACCCCAGTTGAGAACCACTGGCTTGGAGAGATACCTGAACCTGTAGTGGGTTTGGTTACAGAAGAGCATTGAGCAGGAGTACCCACTGCTTTATAGCATCTGTTAGTAAATGTGGTCTTTTCTACAGAGAGACATTACCTCATTCCTCAAGGTGGCTCATAACAAACACAATGATGGCTGGACATGGCAGCCTGGGCCTTGACCTCCGAGCATAACCAGCAAGACAGATTGGAGTGTAAGCGACTCACGGAGAAGAGTCTGCCAACCGCCACACAGTGCACTCGACTTTCGTTTATTAATAAGCATCCAATGAGAAAATAAGACCAAAATACAGTCTTCTCCAACTTGCATTTAAGTTCCCATATTTAATGTCCCCGATTTACTCTTCTCAATTTTTAGTGTGTTTTTTCTCTGACAATAGAGCCTCATTTAGACTTAGTCTGGATTACATCATCACTTGAGCATCTTGGGGGTCTTTCAAGTGTAGTGAATTGAACCAGTTCAGCACTCCTAAGTGCTTACAAGGAGTAATATATAGCCTACAGAGCAAACTAATCAATGTGTCTTAGTCATTGATTATTTTCTTATGTGGTTTGGACATCTCAATATCATATGGAATGGTTGTTGTGAGAAGAAAATATTCCCTTGAAGGTTGTGGTTGATAATGGCCCCTTGAATGGCAGATCCACATGATGAGGACTGAGAAATGAAATAAGTTTAACTTACCAGAATTCACAGATGGGAGCAGATAGGTCACCACTTCTAGATTTTGTACTACAAGTATGACCTGACAAAATCTACAAGGGCCACACTGCTGCTGTTGGCCAGAACTTTCTCTTATCATCTAATAAGGAATTGGAGGTAAAGGGAACTTGTCATCATATTCATTCACAGAAAATTCACTTGGACTTAATACCTCATCTCTCAGTAAATAGCATTTTAAATGCTACTTTCTTCTTGTGAATTCATAAATTTAAAATTTTGTTTTATTGGCAGCTTTGGTCTACAGATCCTAACTATGGTTCTTTTCTTCCTATAAATGTCTTTCAGAAACCTTTAAAACCTTTAAAATTTCACCTTGCATTTTATGCTTATTTCCTTTGTGTTCAGTGCTCCAAAGAACATGAGCTCAAGGCAGAACATGCCCTGTCACCAAAATGATACTTTTCAGTCCTGTGCACAGATCAGCGGTCTTTCTGTCAAGTGTCCCATAGCTCATGAAGCTGCACACTAGGACCCTCAGAGGTTTAAAGGTATGTTTCTCCATTGATTTGAATCTACTTCTAGCTTTAAAATTTTTAATAGCTTTTTGGATCAAATAATTATTTGTTAACACATGTAAGTTCATTCTCTTAATTCCTCTCCTTTGTTATGTGGATCTATGCATCCCATCTATCACCTATCTATCAATTAATATTTTCAGTCCTGCTTATCTTATCTGATCCAGAATTAACTAGAAATTGTCCAATTTTTTAAAGCAGGTATATATTAAGGCATCTCTGTTTCTTTTTTAAAAAATGAATTTCTAGCTGAGACATTAATCCAAGGAGCTTAAGCTTTCAACCTCTTTTTCCTATAGTTTTCCCTCTGTCTTTTTAAACTACATGGATAGATAGATAGAAAGATAGATAAATAGATAGATAGATGATAGATTGATAGATGATAGATAGATAGATAGATAGATGATAGATTGATTGATTGATTGATTGATTTGACTTTGGCATTATCAATTTCTTTCTCAGCATTAGCTTTTGTAAACTTTTATTGACCTGGTTCTGAACATCATCTCAAGCCACTCACTTATCTACTGCACAATCAAGACATATTCTTTACTTAACCCTCACCTCCATTTAGATGCATCTTTACTCAATGTTTCAGACTATTTTTCCAAGGCAAACATTTTTATGCTCCTGATTTATTAAACTTGCTCTTTTGCAATCCAGGACTAAATTAGGGCATCAGAAACAGTAGGATATCTATGGCACATTTCATATTGACTACCCATGTTTTCTATCTTTTATCATTGTTCATTCCACCCTCTTTCTATCCCCTGGAATTAGCTCTTTTAGGTACCCTCTTCATGCTTCTCATTTGTCCCAGGATACAACATAGTCCCAGCTGAACTACCAAACCGGATTCAACTGATTCTGTCTGTGTCTGAGGCACTTTTTCATCTTTGCAGCCTGAGCATATGCTACATGTCATCAGCTTTTGTCCTGTGTGTAGTTTCTGATGGCTCAGCAAAGAAGGAAGGGAGGAGGAGGGTCATACAAATAAAAGAAAGGAAGTGAGGAGCTTCAACAATAGACTGGGATTTATTCCCTTTCAAAATACCTGATTTAAATAAATGCACCTTGCCAGCCAGCGTACCCATTAAGGCTGACTTGGCAGGGACCCTCCTCCTGCGTGGAGACTGGAGCCCTTGCTATCAGGCACAGCCAGCACTCACTGGGGTGCCTTCAGGGCAGTTCTGCGGGGCAGTGCTTCTCTTTCATGTGTCAACAAGCACACGTCTTGTATTTCCTTTGTTACACTTTAAAGTGAGATTAAGTTAACTCCAATTCGGTGGAAAACTTTCTACGGGAGAAAACTCAGCCTACTGCCTTGGTACAGGTAAATGGATGTTAAGCTTTTTTAAAAACAAAGATGGTGGTAACTATAAGTGGATTCTATAAGTGGATGTGAAACAAGTGTCATCAGAATCTGAAACTTTTCGTAAGAGGCGGAAGGATGAAAAGAAATATTCTATGTGCAGTAATGTCTCCCCAAACGAACCTCAGACCTTTATAAACACAGAGTCTACTGAGGAAAGGAACCAGGGATAGCACCTGTTCATTTCTCCTCCTATGGACACGTCCTGTCATCGCCCTGAACTCTGTCTCAAACCCCTACTGTTCTTGCTTTGGTAAGATTGTCTACATAGCAAGCTGGGTTGACCTTCCCATAGAGAGGCCGAGGCCCTGGAATCTCCAAGGATCCAAACAATTAATTTATTTGTGTCTTCTGTTAAGCTTGTATTCCTGACTTGTTTTGATGATAAAAATCTATACAGCTTTCTCAAAAAAATATTTTTTAAATTCTTTCATTTAGCTTATCTGAGAATTTCATGGTTCTGTTTGAGATATCACTATAACTATATGTCTTGTAAATCAGTACCTTGTTATTACTAATGAAGAAATCAGTCGCCCCCACCTCCTCACGTATGAACTTTACTGTGAAGCACCTTCACATTAACAGATAGTGGAGATTATCATGCTGAAATGTGGAAGGCTTGCCTCGATTCATTGGACTCTAGAAGTGAACAGAGATAAATACTGACCTAGATTCTCTTATTCTAATAACAGCACTACCATAATCATCTAAACTACTTCCACCTCCATTCAGAACAACTGACAGAAATATCTGAACCACTATATAGCAACTGAAAAAATGAACTGAGAAGGTTGATCCTCTGAAATGTGAATCTAGAATATCTTTTCTATCTGTAATATAGCTCCTTCCTTTTCCTCTCCTCCTCCTGGTTGCAATTCTTCTTTTCTCCTGAAAACTGGAATACAGAAACAGGGAAATATAAGTTTAGCAATGCAGTCATGATTACAGTCAGTATACAAAGAAAGAAAGTGGCTTTCCTGGCATTCTCTCTTTTGATATCTCTTACCAACATTCTACCTGGGACAAGCCACATAGTTAGCAAGGCCCAGTGCACAGTGACCATGCAGCGATGCTTGTTCAAGAATGATTCAGATTGTCCTCAGGGAGACAGCAGAGCATTCTGTTATTGGTGGAAGTGGGGTATCCCTTTCCCCACCCAGTGCTTGGAGTGGAGTCTTTACAATAACTCAAGAAAAAGAATTTGCTGAGACTCCCATAGGAGGGTGGGTGATTTTTAACTTTACATCTCTGAGTTTCCGAAGTCCCATTCCCCTGAATCCAGTCCTGGGAGAAGTGCAGCTGGGAGTGCAGCACAGCTAGAAGCAAAGCCAGTGTCCAGAGTTTGCGTTCCTTGGCACCGGTTCTGGAACAGCACCAGGCTAGTGGCGGTCCATCAGTCCATTGTGTGGGGCCCACATGGCTGTGATTCACATGGGCGAATGCTGGGAAGCCAAGAGAGTGTGTCCCCTGCAACAAGGATCCCAAGAACACCAGGAGCCAGGAAAGCAAGAGCCAAGAGAGAGAACTCCTTTGTTTAGGGGATTAAATATCTCCAATCTTTCAGCACTTGCAGTCACCACGCCTACCCTGCCCAATGACCTGTTCCCAGGTGTGACTGACGAAATAAGTATCTTCCCTATTTCACCCAGACTTTACTGGGCATGCGTCTATTCTCCATCCTGTTCAGTCCCTTCTCCACCTGCGATCTGCAGGGAATAGACCGGTGGCTTCCTGAAAACTGTTAAACGTCAGCTTCCGGTCAAAGAAGCAAAAATGACATACCTATAATATTTAGCCGCCCCTTTGCTTCTTTCCAGGCATTCATAACTAGATTAATTACCAGTTTTCATACTGGTATCAAATTCCACCAGCATGAAAACATTCTGAGTGTGGGGCCCTGTGTAGATTGCACAAGTCACACACCCTGAAGCCAGCCTCAATTCTGTCCCCCTCACCAAAGGCCTCTTGTTCTCGGAGATACATGCTATGTAAATAAGAATGGAAATTATGAAAGAATGACAGAATTGGCAATGATATCTTTTTTCTTGCTTTGGAAGCTGAGATGTCTAGAAATTGCAGCCTAGAAATAGACAATACACATCATAAAACCATGAAATATTTTAAATGCCAACAAAATCAATATAAGTACAAACTGGGCTCTATTCTAAGAAAAATAAAAGGAATCCAGAAATAATTGAACCTGACCATTTTGGGTCTAGAGCGCCAGAAACCACAAAGTCTCTTCTTTCCTGGTAACTGCCCTTACGTTCCTACATAAAACCTCACCATTCTTTAAAATGGAGTTTTATTTAAATCCATTTGTCTGACTCAGCTCCAAGTTCGATTATATTTGCATTAATAGATCTGGTCTATAGAATCCAGGAAAAGGAAGCAGTTGTTCCGTGTTTATGTGTACCTGTGTACACATACTGAGCTGTGTAATTTAAGAACTGGGACTATAGAAGGGAATCTAGACACAAAGATATTTTTAAAAACACAGCAACTAAAACTCATTATCATGCTGTTATTGAGTACATAATATTCTTCTGCATAATGTATCTTATATGGGATTGCATGTGTACTTTGTATATGCATTTCTCATAACTGACTTGCTCAAATGGAGTACACATCTTTTTTTTTAATATTTTTATTGATTTCAGAGAGGAAGAAAGAGGGAGAGAGATAGAAACATCAATGATGAGAGAGAATCATTGATTGGCTGCCTCCTGCACACCCCGCAATGGGGATCGAGCCCACAACCCTGGCATGTGCCCTTGACTGGAATCGAACCTGGGACCCTTCAATCCACAGGCCGACGCTCTATCCACTGAGCTAAACCAAGTAGGGCGGGAGTAGACATCTTTATCCACTGGCCACTCAAATAACTCAAGAGAATCCAGAACCCAGATGGGGATTGGAACTTTGGCAATATAAAGTTTAATATTTAAAAACACCAATTTATTCATGGTCAGTGCATGAGGGAAGCTCCCCTCCCCCAAAAAAGTTTCTCATCTGATGCCCCCAAAATGCAGTCAGATTAATTTCAAGCATGAATGGAGCTTACTTATGCACTCAGGCAAGAATAAGCTCTCAGGCTCCCTACCCAAAGAAAAGTATAGATTGCTCCATAGCCCCTGCTTTCAAATTCACCTTTTTTTATGGAGAACATGCTAACGTGAACCACTTACAAATGTATGACTCAGTGAATGCTCACAAAAACTATTTCTAATCTGACAAGCCGTAAAGCAAAAAAAAAACTGTCACAAAATTCAGCGTGAGTGATGTTCATGCTTTTAAAGGTCCCTTTCTAGGTTGATATCTAGTGAATACAGTAGGTTTTTCTTTGTTTCTTTTTTTAATATAGGGAACTGTATCACACGTGAGAATGGGACTATGATAATTTTAAACTCGTGGACAATGTCAGAAGCAGTGACAACATAATTATACCTAAAGTGCAAAAGGGCAGTGAAGTGACAAGGGATTGCCTGTGCTGCCAAGTGAGTAATACCACAATAATATCTTAAAGCTACACCTTTACCTAAAAATGTCTATTTAATCACTTATTTGGGTGATAGTATGCAGGTGTTGATGGTCCTACAAAAACTCCAGAAGGTCATCTACAGTGTTCTAAGCCACTACCACCTACTGGTAGTAGGCCTAGAAAACCTTTATCATTATTTTTTATTAATTTTATTATTATAGTATTAGGTCAATGACATTACGCATGACAGATTCAAGGGACAAAATACAAAATGACATGAGGAGAGTGTGCCAGTGAAAATATGAAAAATTGGACAAGATGAGCATGGTGAGAGCTAAGAGTATTATGAAACTATATTTTCCTAATAAGGTCAGTTTTCCCATTGGAGAAAGCCCTCTAACCAAGACAAAGACAAAATACCCAAACTTCTCTTACGTCACCTACTTGAGCTTTCTGAAATTTAACTAGAGAGGACAGAAAAAAAAGAATTCTCCACTGTGTCATTTCTTGTTAAAGAAACACCTCTAGTTGTTTAATAGGCATTATTCTCATCACTACCTCCCTTTTAAATGTTTTTTTATTGATTTTTAGAGATAGGAAGGGAGAGGAAGGGAGAGAGAAACATCAATATGAGAGCGGAATATCGACCAGTTATCTCCTGCACACCCCCCTACCAGAGATCCAGCTGCAACCCAGGCATGTACCCTGACTGGGAATCGAACTAGCAACCTTTCAGTGCAAGGATGATGCCTGAACCAACTAAGCCACACTGGCTGGTGCCTTACTTTTTTTTTTAATAGCAAATTTTTTTCTGTCTCTGAACTGTGAACTCTCATTAAATGCATACACACACACACACACACACACACACACACACAACACATTTATATTTCTCTACTCAGATATGTTCTCATAATGTTCATTTTCTGAGTAAGGTAATTATGTTTAAACACATAGAAAATACGGGCATCAAGAGCTGCAGTGTCTGCTTGGCTTGCTGAAGGTCAAAGTGTGGTTCCCCCATGGAAGAAAGCCCTCTAGTGGGGGGAGTGCATAATTGTGTCAGGACTGCAAAGATAACATCAACTTCCCTTCCAGAGCCCTTGCCATTGTTCTGTGCTGGGAGGGGCTCATCAGTAGAGGACTGCTCTGAGAACGTTGAATCAGCTTTGGCTCGGTTCATTTGTACCAGCATAGAGAGTAGGCTGGTATGGGCACTGATGAGCTGCTTTTAAATGATTGTTTTCTCCAGCAGTATTTTATAAATGGTTGTTGCATGAAAGAGTAAATGAGACTTCCCTGAAGAACACACTCCACCATGCCTTTAATGCCTTTGCTGACACATCTGTGAAGACAAATGAACCCTAAAGAGCTAGCTGCAAACTAAGTGGGTCATTTTTGTCTCCTAGGGATGTTTTATATGCTGCAACATGTGACAAAGGCCATTACAGAGATTATATTTCCCAGCAATGAATCCACTGTCCATCCTCTGCTATTGCAAACATTCAGACAATTGCTATGGAATTACTTGTGGCCCTGAACGCAAGCAGTCGTTGACTTGCTGCCCTGATCCTTTCCCTGAAGATAGGGCAATGGCAGTACATTTTCCAAATTGAGATGGACACTGACAATATATTTTAAAAATTACTTTCTAAACATTACTCATTCAAATTTAAAAATATATATATATTTCAGAGTTTATGTTGACAATCAAGGATAAGATTTGGATGATCAATTAAAAAGAAATGTTTGATTCTGCAAAATATATATTGTTGGCTTTCCCCTAAAATGAGTATCTGTACAAGCTGGCTTTACAGATGTTAGACTGGTCATGTTAAATCAACTAAAACACTGCTCCTATTTGTTGAAAATTTCTAAGCTGGCAACAGGGTATATATAAAAGGCTAATATGCAAATTGTCCCCTTGGGAGTTCAACTGGGAGACTGGGAGTTTGATCACTTGCTATGACATCAGCTGACCACCAGGGAGCAGCGCAGAATGAAGGAAGGCCCAAGCTGGCAGCCGGAATGCCCCAATCGGCCCTGATCACCGGCCAGGCCTAGGGACCCTGCCCGTGCACAAATTTCGTGCACTGGGCCTCTAGTTATGATAGTAAAATGAGATCACCCACAGGCAGCAAACGTGTACAATGAAGGGGTGAAGTATGTGCTACATATCTGAAAGCATTGACAGGAGTACATTTACCAAATGCAATCACTGCCAATGTTGGGCTAAGGTAGGTTTACAGTTATAATACAAATAAATAATACCAAAATTCACAAACAGCAAAACAAAAGTAAAGTCTGTGTTTCCCATAATCACAACTATAAACCTACTTTTGCCCACCCCGTATGAGTTTGAATTGGAACTCCCTGACAAGGTTACCTTAGGCAAATAACTTTAAAACACTAATTCTCAATATTCTCATATATCAATAATGTGGATCATATTACCTTAAATATTTTTTGTGAAAAGTGAATGAGATTATGCATACTTGGCACATGGTAAGCACTTCATAAATGATGTGAAATTAAAAGCATCATTATTATCAGCATAAAAGTGTGTATACAACTTATATTCGTTAAGCATCTACCATCAACTATTGGTATTACAGATACAACTATAAATAAAACAGATTAAATTTTCTACTCTCACAATACATTTGTTCCTCTGGGATAAGGATACAAATAAAAATTAACAAGAACAATCTATATGGAGTGTGTGAGACAGTATTGAGTACTGTGGTGAAAATAAAACCAGAATTACAGTCCAGGCTTTAGGAGTGGAAGGAGAATGTCACAATTTTAAATGAATGGATAAGCAAAGTTTCTCTTAAAATGTGATATTTAAAAGTTTGCATCTTCCTAAAATTGTATGTGTGCAGAACATTTCTGATAAAGGGATTTCCCATGCTATTTTATTTTGGTTTAGAAACTATATGTTCAATGTAAATTGTTACATATTTACTTCTCTATCACATTGGTCATCTTAATCAGCACACACACAGATGCACATATTTTGCATATGTTTATATATTAACACTTTTTATGAATTCATACATAATTCTCATTTTTTCCATATTTATATACCCTTATTTTTATATGTACCTAATATTTTTTCACAAATATTTGTGACACTTGCATTAGGAATGGGCAACCTAATTTTAGCTTAGTTTTTGCTAGATAAAGTTGTTCTCTAAAATATCCGCATTTTTCCATCTACACTAAGGAAGCTCTAGATGTGCAATGGTGCACACAGTAGATAGACGAAGGCCTAGGATTGCCATTATTTGAGAACCACAATTGCACTGGGCTTTGAGAATGGTAAAATGGCCGGGTAAAACTCCATCTAAACCAATTACTAGAGGCCTAAGGCAATAGAAAGCACAAAGTCTTTGGGAATTCCAGAGATCATGGAAATATTATGAGGAAATTATCAAGTTGGTCTAATTCAGGGTAATGCTCATGGTGTTAAACACAGAGGGTAAGAGGAAGTCAAGAGAACTTTTTTAACTCATTGCATTCTATCTCAGACAGTCTTTTGTGTGACTTTCACTGAATCTTCAAAGCCAAGGACTGACCAGACACCATTACAGGAGGCTACTGCTCCCCCAGCCCAGTCCATTTCATGTCTGACAGAGGGAGAGGGGAAGACCTTGACATTCATTATCAAATGCAGAAGCATACTGGGTAATTGCTTTTATTTTATGCTCAATACATGAAAAACACATCTGCTCTTTCAAATTAATGAAAATTAAACAAGAAAAGAAAATCTAGATAGCATACCTCATTCATCAGAAAAAAAAAAAACCTATCAGCATTTTACTTAGCAGTACAGGCTTAATTATGTTAGTTAATGTAGAAGGTGAACTTGAGGAGTAAGGTCTTCTGTTGAATTAAAATTGATTGACTCCAGAACATGTCCTTAAATTGAAGAAAAGAAATAACTTGACCTTTGAAGCTATCAAAGTTATAAAGCTTCCTTTAAAAATATAATTTTCTCTTGGGGAGGTTTGATTGATCACTTCTAAGCATGCTGTCAGCAAACGTTATAATTTTCCAATAATTTGGACAGGCTTCCTCTAAAGATGGAGAATGTTGTTCAGACAGCAGTGGAAGAAACATTATTTGCAACCCCGAATAGGGGAAAGCATTAATTTCCAATTTATATGCAAAACAACAAATATGTATAATCCATTCCTTCTGGCTTAATTAGTAAAAAAATAAATAAATAAATAAGTAAAAGGGAGTGAGAAAGACTGACTGAGCAACACTGTATTCTATGCATAATATTGGTGTTTGGAAAGGGCGCCAACTAATTGGTCACATCAGTGCTTTGCCAGCCTAGCAAGTCACACATGATGAGCTGGGCTATGTCCCTGACTGAAAAGCATACAAGCCAAAGCTCAGGGAAGACAATGAGTGGAACATTGGAATATATTTCTGAGTATGTACTTGAAGATTTACCAGATACAGAGCACAACCAGACATTGGATTGGCAATAAAGGAGAATGTGCATTCTAGTTGCATTTTCCACTGTATTTCTAGGGGTGGGGGGAACTTTCTTAATTTGTAATTAAGTCTCAAATAAGCTTTCTGTATCCTAGTTCTTGTTTAAGCTTATTCTCTACCTCCACTCTCATGTTCTTTCCCTCCCCACCCCCCCCTCTCTCTCTCACACACACACACACACACACACACACACACACACACTCACACAAGCCCACACACGCAACATTGACTTTATACCTAACCAAACTTAATAGAGAATTTAAATGGAGAAAACCTGGCACTCTAGCATTCATACAGCTGAAAAATACCAGTCTAATGTAACCTCATTTAACTCTTGTGCAAACATACTGTAGTTCAGTTATTGCAGAAAGGGGTCATCTTTACATTTTAATTGCAAACCAAACTTCAATCTACTGTGAAAAGAAAGTAGGGAAGCTGCAGTTGGAAAACTGCAAGTCGTGCTAAATAAGAAAATGTGTCTTGTGCTAGTGATAGCTTGACATATTCAGTGGGTCTAAAATTCTACCAAAAAGTCATATATTTGACCAAATAGGCTGAGGTCAATTGCAATACTCTGAAGTCCAGCACACTTTTCCTGAAATCTATCTTTTCTTCATATCTGCCTTTCCCTAATGGATGGGTCCATCCATACCACACTATGCCCATTCTAGATCTCTTTCTGCTTCTACTGCATGTGTGTGGATGTTTGTATGTGTGTGTGTCTAAATGGTGGCTGGGTTAATTATAAAAAGATAATATTCATCAGTCTGTTCTATGATGAATTTCAGAGGGAAGGTGGGGGTGGGTGGGTGGGGTGCGGAGTGATTAAGTAACCAGGGAACTTACTTTAACTGGGGAACTTATATGTATATATGCACAGCCCATGGACACACAGACAATAGTGTGGTGAAGGCCTGGGGATGGGACAGGAGTGGGGAGGAGGAGTGTCAACGAGGAAACAAAAGGGGGACATCTGTAATACTTTCAACAATAAAGATAATTTTAAAAAAAATCTATATAATAAAATCTATATAATAAAAATCAATTTAATAATTTAATAATTCTGTAGCTTTAGTTATTTATCTTGTGTGGTACTAATATTTCTGACATTGTCTTGTAAGCTCCCTGTATATTTCTGCCATTCTTTATGCTCTCACAAATCCCGGCTAAATTCCCAAGAAACCTTGTGTAATGGAAATAATAATGAACTCTGAGAATCTAAGAGATTATGTGGTTTGTTTATGAAAACAATATTTTATATTCATAAAGACTTGTAGTTCTTACCATGACAGTTACTTAATATGGGAGAAAATAAATTTTCCTCCTTTATAAAATGAAATCTTTTGAGTAATTGTTGAGGGATTCAATGAAAATGTGTTTAGAATGTAAAAAATCTGATATTAATGATATAAGGAAAACTTAGGGCTTTAAAATATCTTTTATATTTTTATGTCCTTCAACCATGGGGCAAGGTTTAGGATATTTTTCACTTAATTCCAATCCATTGCCCTTGGTATTAAATACATTGTATGACTAAGATCCCATAATGTTATTCAGTCATGCTTCTGTCATACCTCCTAATGGCTTAGTCTTTGTAGCAGTTACCATTTCTTTGAAGACGGCTGAAGGTTTGCAGAAAAGTAGATGCATTCTGAAACAGAATCTTATTTGCTGTAAAGGGCAAGTACAGTTTCAAATGTTTGCATGTTAGGGGTACATTTCTAGGATCAAAATGATTATCCTTTCATGGCAATGTTAAGTTAAATTGTTATATCCATAAATAATTATCTGAGTGCTTCAATAAACATCAGACCATAGTAACTGTAGGAATTCAGTGGGAAGCTGTGACTGCTCCCCTTGACTAAGCGAAAAAATAGTATTGTTTTGTTTGTGTAAATAATAATTTGCTAAATGCCTACTATATTGTAAGGTATTATGATGGACACTGGGAAAAGAAAAGATAGTGGTAACAAAGTAGTCCAGACCTTCAAGAATTTTAAAATCAAAATAGAAATACCCTAGCCAGAGTTGCTCAGTGCTTAGAGCTTCAGCCCTCAGACTGAAAGGTCATGGGTTCCATTCCAGTCAAGGGCACATACCTTGGATGTAGGCTCCATCCCTGGCCTGGTTGGGGCATGTGCAGGAGGCAACCAATCGATGTTCTGTCTCTCTCCTCTTCCCTTCCACTCTCTCTAAAAATCAATGGAAAAAATATCCTCAGGTGAGGATTAACAACAAAAAATCAAAATAAAAATATATATTTAGAATAATTATTAAGTAGGGGTGAATAAAGGTCACCCTCCTCTAGACTACCTATATGCATAGTGTATAACAGCAATGTTATTTTGTCAAGAAGTTACACTACCCTCCCTTCTGTTTGAAACTCTTTGATTTTCTTTCTTTATTTTTTTCTATTCTTTTCTTTCCCTTCCTGTTCTGGCATTCCTATATTTTACATTGTTTTATTTCTGCCAGGAATCTCTCTCTCCCCTGAAACGGAATATTTTGAATAGTGTTATATTTTCTGTAATAACATACTTGCTTTAAAAATGTATTTGTACATATAGCATACATATAGTATACTAGTGTATGTGTATTTCCAAGTATTTTGCTTTAGTAGGCAGTTTGCAATCAAAGCAATTACTTTATTAAATTTATTGGAGTGATACTGGTTTATATATGTATAATGAAACATATGTATCAAGCATATATTTCTATGATACATGATCTGTATATTGCATTGTGTGCCCACCACCCAAAGTCAAATCATCTTCCTTCACCATATATTTTGCCTTGTTTATCTTTTACTATCCATTTCCCCATCCACTTTCCTCTGCCACCGTACTGTTGTATGTGTCTATGAGTTTTAGTTTTATATCCCATATATGCATGAAATCATATGGTTCCTAGCTTTTTCTGACTGACTTATTTCACTTAGCATAATATTCTCAAGTTCCATCTATGTTTCACAAATTCCAGTATTTCATCTTTTCTTATGACTGCATACTATTCCATAGTATATATGTACCACATCTTCTTCATTCAATCCTTTATCAAAGGACACTTTGAATGATGCTGCAATAAACATAGGGATGCATATATCTTTGCAAATAAATGATTTTGAGTTTTTCACATAGATATCCTGAAGAGGGATTGCTGGGTCATATGGTAACTATATTCTCATTTTTTAAAAAATATATTTTATTGATTTTTATGATACATGATCTGTATATCGCATTGTATGCCCACCACCCAAAGTCAAATCATCTTCCTTCACCATATATTTTGCCTTGTTTATCTTTTACTATCCATCTCCCCATCCACTTTCCTCTGCCACCGTACTGTTGTATGTGTCTATGAGTTTTAGTTTTATATCCTATATATGCATGAAATCATATGCTTCCTAGCTTTTTCTGACTGACTTATTTCATTTAGCATAATATTCTCAAGTTCCATCTATGTTTCACAAGTTGCAGTATTTCATCTTTTCTTATGACTGAGTACTATTGCATAGTATATATGTGCCGCATCTTCTTCATCCAATCCTTTATCAAAGGACACTTTGAATGATGCTGCAATAAACATAGGGATGCATATATCTTTGCAAATAAATGTTTTTGAGTTTTTCACATAGATATCCGGAAGAGGGATTGCTGGGTCATATGGTAACTATATTCTCATTTTTTTTTTAAGAACCACAACACTGTTTTCCACAGTGGCTGTATCAGCTTACATTCCCACCAGCAGTGAATGAGGATGCCTTTTCCTCCACAATCTCTACAACACTTGTTATTACTTGTCTTGTTGATAACAGCCATCCTTTTTCCTCCACAATCTCTACAACACTTATTACTTGTCTTGTTGATAATAGCCATTCAAACAGGTGTGAGATGGTATTTCATTGTAGTTTTGATTTTAGTTTCCCTAATAGCTATTGAAGTTGAGCATCTTTTCATATATCTATTGACCGTTTGTATGTCTTGGGAGAGATAGCTGTTCACATCCTCCTCCCATTTTTGAATTGGTTGTTTGTTTGGTGTTGAGTTGTATGAGTTTCTTATATATTTTGGATATTAACCTCTTGTCGGAGCTGTTGTTTGCAAATATCATCTCCCGTTCAGTTGGTTGCCTTTTTGTTTTGTTGTCAGTTTCTTTTACTGTGCAGAAGTATTTTAGTTTTTTTTTCATCTTTATTGTTGAAAGTATTACATATGTCCCCTTTTTTCTCCCACTGATCCCTTATAGCCTGCTCCCAGCCCCCGCCCCAGGCATCTACCACTCTATTGTCTGTGTCCATGGCTATGCATATCTGCATACAAGTTCTTCGGTTAATCTCTTCCCATCCACCCACCACCCAGCCTTCCCTCTGAGATCTGACAGTCTGTTCCATGCTTCTATGTCTCTGGGTCTATTTTGTTCAACAGTTTATTTTTGCCTTTACTTCTCTGTCCCCATCAATTGAAATGATCCATCTCCCATGTTTCTACTTTTTCAGTGTGTAAAGCCCATTTGTGTAGGTTATTTTGCTTGATACAAATAAGTACCTTTAGAAGAATTCAGAGCAGATACCATAATTGGATTTCCTTAATATGAGATAACTACTAGCCCAGTGCACGAAATTCATGCACATTAAAAGGGAATTAATTGCCCTAACCAGGTTTGGCTCAGTGAATAGAGGGTTGGCCTGCGGACTGAAGGGTCCGAGGTTTGATTC
>NW_005353409.1:324225-333401 GCF_000412655.1 Myotis brandtii
AGAATGTTTGTAAACATCTTGGTCACGCCCTTACTTTACTTTGCCTCATCTGCTATAAAATAAAGGCATGGCTGTGGGCGTGGTCGCTGTCTCTCAGAGAAGCAGCGTCCCACTGAGACCCGGCTTTCATTCTCTTGTCTGTCTTTTCTAAGCCTTTTAGACACCCCACTCAGGTTCACCCTGTGCTGGTGCGGCACACTTTAGAAAGATCTGCCTCCACGCTCCCAGGGCGGGTTCCTGCCTCAAACTCTGCCCTTACAGGAAACAGCTCCAGGAAACAGCTTGGGGGAGGGCGCAGCCATTGCCAAGACAACCCCTATAGGACTGACTTCCTTCCGCTCAGTCGCGGCTATTCATCTGTATGTGATGAACACCACCCATGGTTTTTATATAAGTAGATAAGTTAGTTTTTAAAAATCCGTACATCTAGTGAGAATGGCATATTCTACAACAGAGTTCAAGTCTTATGTACCTTGTGTAATTTACTTTCTAAAACAAGAAAGTAGACTCAAGATTTTCTATAGATTGCTAACAACAAAAAGACTTTTTTGTTGTATTTGCTATGTTTTATTGAATTTTTGTTTGTTTGTTTGTTTGTTTTTAGAGAAAGGAAAAGAGAGGGATAGAAACATTGGCGAGGGTGGAACATCATCGACCAGCTGCCTTCTGCAAGGGCCCTACTGGGGATCTATCCTGCAGCCCAGGCAAGTGCTCTGAGCAGGAATCAAACCTGCTACCTCTTGATTCCTGGTTCGACACTCAACTGCTGAGCCATACTGGCCAGGCCAAATATTATTTTGAATTAAATCCTCAGTTAATCCAACCAGTGAGAGGCACTATACCATGTCTGTGTAATACAAGGGAAAGCAAATCTGAGATGGTCCCAAATCCTAGTGGAATATCTTTCCCACCATCTGAGTCTATTTTACAGCAACTCTACACTATTTAGTTCTATTTATCTGAAAATATTGAACGTACAAATTTAGGGAGAAAGAGTAATTTCACCAATTAATTGTTATGATTGTGATTATAAATCATGCATTATTAAATAAATTGTATACATGCAGTCTCCCCTATGTAGTAATAGTATACATTTTTTTTGTTTGGTGTGTCTATTGAAGTAGCTATTGGTTGACCAAATTATTAACCCATGTAATATTATCCATTCAACTGTTCTACTTTAATGTAGTTTTTGTCATAATACAGTCAAAGAATATTAACCAGAAAGAAACTCATCTAGCCCAAACCTCAATTTTACCATAAACTATTTTCTAGATAAGCAAAGTGATTGATTAAATATCATAAACCAAGTTCCTTGGGACTACATCCGGTCACTATGATGCATCACAGTGGAATGTAGTGAGAAGTCATTGTATGCCTAATATTTGAATGGCAAATGTTATTGATTCATATTCCTGCCACTACGTCCTAACCCTCAGGTAGATTATACAGAATTTAATACTGTTTTAGAAAGTTTACTTTTATAATCAAGGACTTTACTGTAAGTGCTTTTATGACAGCAATATTCATTCATCTATATTCATCAATATTCATCTATTTAAAATTGATCACTGATAAGTGATAAAAATAAAATTCACTCTTTAATTGGTTTGAATTTTCTAATCTATAATAATAAAAGCATGATATGCTAATTAGACCAGACGCCCTTCCTGACGAAGCTGGGGCTACCTGGGTCGCGGGTGCCTGCCAGTTACCAGAGGGAAGCTCGGGTCCCGGGTGCCAGAGGGAAGCCGGTGCCGGCAGCCGAGGGAAGGAAGGCCTACTCTTGCACAAATTTCATGCTTCGGGCCTCTAGTATTACAATAAAAGAAATAAATAACAAAAAACTCTTATGGATTTTTACTAATTGACCACCAGCATATTCTTTAGGAGAAAAGAAATTGAGCCTTTACTTGATATGTATGTATACTCCCAGTGTAACATCAAATAATTGATTATTGTAATTTATTGGTTCTATAGACTCATGATTTTAAAAGAATACAACTCTTCTATGAGCCACCTGTGCTATTTCTATATGGTGCTATGATGGCAGGTAAGAGGCATACCCACCTGTGCAATGTCCAAGTCAGAAATACATTAACTCATCATTATTCTTGCCACTGCTGAATCAATCCAAATACTCTCCAAGACTTACAACAGAGTAGGCTTGGCAGCCACTGTTAATTAATCAGTTTTGGCAAATGAAATGAAATCTACTTGATATCCCTTAGGCGAACAATCACTTTATCATAAAGATGCTTCTTCTCCTCTTTTTGCTTCATATTAGCTATCCTTTAGATTTTGACAATTAAGTTTTAATAAAATAGTAAATCATGTTATTTTTGTGGCCATCACGGTATGATATAATGTAGTAATTTATGTCTCACATTGATATAAAGAAATCAAATTAACAGGTTTTTGTTGTGCATTTAGTGTCTGGCAAACAGTGTCCCATTCTTAACAACAGAGAGGTGCTATGAAAAAAAACACAGAGGTTTATTCAAGTGCCAGCAACCAGAAAAGATAGGGGACTATTGTCCCAAAGCCCATCTCTACAGCTCCAGTCAAGCTAACAAATTTTATAGGGACAATAGAGGGGGAGAGGATATTGTAGATGTGCAGGATATGTAGGGTGTACAGCATGTATAGGATGTATATAAAGTCTTCCTGTAGACATTGACATAGATATTTTATGGCCAGCATTTATGAGCTGGCCATCTATTTTTTGTCAGCTGAATTCCTGTGGCTGGGCAGTCAGTGTCAGCTGGAGTCTTGAGGCCAAGCTGCTTCCTAGGTTCACACAGGAATGGAAACTTTTGAACTGTAAGGTATCCTAAAAAAAATCTTTTAACATGCACGCTCTAGTTTTGAGAGAAAAATCAGGTTAGAGTAAAAAGCTGATTTTAACATTTACTAAGATTAGCATAAGTAGCTTTATAAAAATTATTTTATAAGTTTACTATGTTAGTTTTATACTACAGCTAGTCAGACTAATAGAAGTAGTATGTCACATTCATTACATGTTACATTAAGAGAATCTCAATTTGGAAATTGGTTTTGTAACAATATTGGAGAGTATGTCATGATGTTGTTTAGTTTATTGGTCTCAGTCTCAAAATTAAGGATCCAACTTTATAATCTATGTTTACATTGTTTTGGTAAGGAGAAGAACAGTTAAGAAAATAATTTCTATCATTATGTCCAAAAATGCTTGATAAAAGTAATTTCTTAATTTTGGGAAATCATTTTTAAAATTAAACTTTTTACTATTTTAGATTTTATCACTTCTTGAGATAATGAATTAAATAAGGCCATACTGCTTAGTATGTAAATGTTGGTTTACTTGAGCTTCCAATCTTTAAGATGCTTGAGGTAGAGGGTTTAAAACACTTAATCTGATTTCTTTTGATAAGACTTGAAATCATGCTCAATTTGGTAAATGTCAGACGAACAGCAATGATTCTAAGAGGTATAACATTTTAGATGTTGAATATTAGTAAAAAGTTTCATTTCATTAATATACTATGCTAAATGAGGTACCTATCTACTATTTTCCCCAGATGTTTATCTTTATATCAGAAGTAGCTTCAAAAGATAAATACTTAAAATTATCTATATTAAATAATTTCTATATAAACCTATGCACAAAAGTTGAGATTGATTGATTAACATCACATCATAGCAAGATATTGGCAAAGCCTAGAATTCAATAGTTCTAATAGATCCTATATCAATTTTACACTTTCTAGGAAAAGGAAAGATTCTTAATTATTTAGTGTGTGCTCCTAGAGCAGCATATCTATGTTCATATCCCAGGTAAGTCTAGTTTTTTAATTATGTATGTATATAAAATATAAGTATAAATAGTGCAATCTCATAATGTATTTTTATTCCCTAACATCCTGCATAGCACAAAATGAATATTTAATCAATAGGTACTTCTTAATTTGAAAAAAAAGGACAATTTATTTTGTTTTATTTTTCTTTTGTTTGCTTGAATATGTAAAAAACAAGAATAGAAGATTTTTTGTGAGCAACATGTTCAGAAAAAGAGTACACTGTTTTATCCAGAAAAACATAAAGTAGACTACTTTAAGCTGATATGAGCCATGATCCTATAAAAGAAAATGTGGTCTTAAAACTCCAGATAATTTCTACTTGTTGCAATTATAATTGAAAATAATCAATTCTCAAGAGTGGCAGGTTTATTACACATTGATTTTATGGTCCCAGGCACTGCTTAGTAAGAATTCTATTTTGTAATGCCATTAAAATTGTTGTAAGTTAGATATGTACATAGTTGTTTTGTATTAAATAAGTTTGGCATTTTAAATCTGTAATTTGGGGTTAAGAATTAATTCATTTAAGTGATAGCTAAGAAAAATCCAATAGTAATTCCCTTAAAATTAAAATAAACAAGAAAACAAATTCAAGAATTTTATTTCACCTCTTCTGTTGGATCCATGCTAAAGTAATTATGCAATCAGCAATTAATCACTTCTAGGCAACAGTAGGGTATTGTAATTATGGAAAATAATGTATTCTCCTAAAATGGTTGGATAATAACCAACTGAGTTTTTTAACACATACAATGAGATAATAGAGAAGAGACAATAAAAATTAGTTGTGCTCCTCTGGAAAAGCAAACACAAATTAAATTAGCATGCAAATATGCAAATTACTGAATGCCATTCCTGAATGTACATTAAAATGGAACAAACTAAGCTAAAAAAATGTTCACTTGGGTTTCTACAGTGATGATCTCTTTCTTTGCCTATACCTGTTATGGATTATTAATATTAACTAACATTTTAATATCTCAGAAATATTTTAGGTAATAAAATCCGTAGGCTAAAAGAAAATAAAACTATGTGAATTAACTGAATGATAATTTTAGTGATTACTGTGATAAAATGAAACATTAACCCCATATATACTAGTAATTGCCATTTTTCTACCAACCAGGAAAAGAGCTTCAGTTAATTTCTGCACATCTTTTCTTAGAAACAGCTGAGAAATAACAAAAAAATGAGTGAATTCTAACTCTAAGCCTTGTTTATCCATTTACTTGCTATCTTCCACAAATTATTAAGCTCCTCAAAATTTTAAAAGATATCTCACAGTTTTTTTGTTTGGGTCCAGTGTGATAATTTGTAGGTTGAGCCTCATGATTGGATAGACTAAATATATTACAGAGATAGATGATAGATAGATAAATAGCTAGATAGATAAAGAGATATATTTATTTTTCTTATTTACTTCTCCCATAACTCTATCCACTAAATACCTCCTCACCTAACATATTTGTCTTAGCATAAGTTCTCATAATTTTGGAAATTAGCATAGCCTGATTTGTATTTTTATAGCTTTTCTATTCTCCACAATTATCTGAATTATTGATAAGCAAGGGTAATTTTTAAGCTCTTTAATATCCTGAGCAATACATATATATATATATTATCAGAAGTAGTTAGGCAGGCAATGGTACAATTTCATAAGAAAAATAAAAATATATAGAATCTACTGTTAAACTAAAAAGACAAGATTTTCAATAAAAAAATTCATTTAATGCAGTGGTTCTCAACCTGTGGGTCGTGACCCCTTTGGCAGTCGAACGGCCCTTTCACAGGGGTCACCTAGGACCATCCTGCATATCAGATATTTACATTACGATTCATAACAGTAGCAACATTACAGTTATGAAGTAGCAACAAAAATAATTTTATGGTTGGGTCACAACATGAGGAACTGTATTTAAAGGGCCAGAAGGTTGAGAACCACTGATTTAATACAAAAGCAATCACATTGATAACTCCAAATTAACTCAGACCTGTCCCCTTTGTCTTAAGAATTTATTTACAGAGCTTTATGAAATAGTAGAGGCCCAGTGCATGGATTCATGTACATTGAAATGAAATTAATTAGAAGGTGGCCAGCGGGGTAGAACTGGGTGAGACAGGTGGAACATGCCCTGGAGCCAGTCTCCCGAGGTCCCTCTCCAACTGGCCGCACCTGGGGTGGCGTAGGGGCTCAAAGGGCGTCTGCAGAGTGAGCAGGGTCCTTCCAGTAGGTGGAGTCCCTTGGCCTGGCCTGCAGGGATCAGGCCAAATGTCACTCAGCAGCTCCTGGGTTGAGCATCTTCCCCCTGGTTATCAGTGCACATCATAGCTACTGGTCAGTGTGTCTGCCCCCTGGTGGTCATTGTGCATCGTAGCTACCACTCGGATCATCGAATGGTCGAACAGTCAGAAGGTCGCTTAGGCTTTTATATATATACTAGAGGCCCGGTGCACAAAAATTTGTGCACTCGGTGGGGAGGGGGTCCCTCAGCCTGGCCTGAGCCCTCTTGCAGTCTGGGACCCCTCAGGGGATGTCCACCTGCTGGCTTAGGCCTGCTCCCTGGGGGATTGGGCCTAAGATGGCAATCAGACATCCCTCTAGCAGCCCGGCAGCCCGGCAGCCCTCGGGGGATGTCCACTTGCCAGCAGGGAACAGACCTAAACTGCAGTCGGACATCCTTAGTGCTGCTGAGGAGGCAGGAGAGGCTCCCACCACCACCACTGTACTGGCAGTCCTGCATTGAGCGTCTGCCCCATGATGGTCAGTGTGTGTCATAGTGACCAGTCATTCCCAGTCGTTCTGCTGTTAGGGTCAATTTGCATAATACCCTTTTATTATATAGGATATATACAGATTGGTATTCTCCTCCAGAAAACTTGTTGTTAGAATAAGAAATTGGTGGTAAGAGAATACAATAGTAAAGTATTAAGGCTGATGGATTTATAATGATAGAAAAATTGAGAAATTATGTGAATTTAAAGATTATTTTGAATATATATGCAATGACTGACATTTAAATAAGAAACATCTGAGTTGCTTTTTATACATTATAATTCCAGCTGCCACACTGTCATGCTAATTCAGTTGAAACTAGGAGTGTAGTATAGGAATTACCCTTAGATGACTATTAATTTCATCAAATTTGAGAACTCTTAGTCTTTCTTCAAACATAATACCTTATGAGTCTTAGTGAGCTCTAGATTCTCCACGGCAGGGGTGGGGGAGTTAATCTTTATAAACTACCAAAGAACATTAGGTCACACCAGGTTATAATAGAAAGAATCTGTAGTTCCAAGAACTTGCTTATATCACATTCCATCTATTAACTGCTATGTTCCTTTTGTTAACTCTCATCTTTGTGGTCTTTCTTTCATCCATAAGTTAACTATGATCTAAGCTGTTTTTCTAATGAAAAACAACAACACATATATAAATATACATATACCAAAAAAAGCTAGGACATTTTCTCAGAAACACCAAAGTCATCAGAATTTTAAACACTAAGCAAGGATTTTGAAGTCTAGGAGGGGCAAAGTACAGTTCTTTTGGTGTTGATTCTAACTACGCTTTCCAAAGGATTTTCTCACCTTCTTAGGTATAGCATCTTAAAAAAAGATAATATTAGAGAGATTTCTCCTTTTAGGAAGATGGGGTAGATATATTTTCCCTACTACTTCTTCTAAGTATATTTAAGAAACCTGAACATTATATTTAAAACAATAATAATAAACCTCAGTGTTGAAGAGAGAAGAGTGGAAGACTAATAAACCAGAGCCCTCAGAACCTGAAGAACAACATGGCAATGAATTCTCTTTTTCTTTTTCTTCTTTTTTAAAATTTTGGTTTTATGTATCCAAGATATAGAATAGAAGAAAGAGAAAACCCCAAAATGACACAGAATGAAATGGTGAGCACAGAAAGAAATGCTGACAAGTGTCTCCTTTCTCTATTCAGAGACCAACAAGACCAAGAGGATCAAGAAAGATATGTTGGGTATATATAATGTTATACCTAGAACAACCTCTAAGAAAGCTGTTCAAGGATAGATACTCAAAACACTATAAGTTAATCAAAATGTAAATACAAAATTGTTCAAGTAACTCAAAGGCAGAAAAATTTTTTAAAAGAATAAACAAAAAATTAATAAAATACCTGACAGAAGCCCTAAAACATCAATAATTACATCATGTGACTCAAGTACAAAACAGAACAAAGTAAAAAATGGAAAAACATAAATCTAAGGAAAACAACAGTGGCTATATCTGGTAAAGTTTATTTCAGAGCAAAGAAATAAGAGGTATGAAGTTTATGCAATGAGTAAAAAGTTGTTCCACCAAAAATACCTAATAATCCTCACTGTATATGCCTCCCCCCCCCAAAAAAGCTGCAAAATATATGGAGTAAAATTTGACAGAATTGAAAGCAAAAATAGACAAATTCACCATTGTACTGTAATACTTCAGTACCCCTTTATCAGAACTTGTTAGGACATTTAGATATAAAATCAGCAGAAATACAGGAATAACTAAACACACTATCACCCAATAGGATCTAATCAATGTTTATAGAAGTTACATTATCATTATATATAGTTATATATCAAGATGGACTATACCCTGGAGCATAAAACAAACACTGGCAATTTGAAAAGAATTAAAATTGCACATACTATGATATCGAATTAAAATGGACTCAACTAAAAAGCAGTAACAGAAAAATAAACAAGTTCCCAAACTCTTTTAAACAAACAACACACTTCTAAATAATCCATGGATTAAAGAGGAAGCTTCAAAGGAAATCAAGATGTCGATTTCAGGAATTGAGCCTGCAACCTGGGCATGTGCCCTGACTAGGAATTGAACCTATGATCTTTTGGTGCATAGGATGAAGCTCAACAAACTGAGCCACACCAAGCAGGGCTAGTTTTAAATATGTTTTTATTGATTTTAGAAAAAAATAGGAAGGGAGAGGGAGAGAGAGAGAAACATTGATGTGGTATAAAGGCGAGTAGTGTCTCCTGAGTAATAAGAAGGTGTGCTTTGGAATTCAACAAATCTGCCTTCCAATTCTGGCTTCACCACTTTCTACTGTGTGTCCTTAGACAAACAACTTAATCTCCTCGAATCCCAATTTTCACTCTGTAAAATTGGGATAATATACGTTTGTTCAAGTCAACATGAAGATCAAAAATAAGAATGTAGCCCAGCTGGTGTGGCTCAGTGGTTGATCTTCCACCTATGAACCAGGAGGTCATGGTTCAATTGCCTGTCAAGGCATATGCCCAGGTTGCAGGCTAGATCCTCAGTAGAGTGTGCAGGAGGCAACCAATCAATGAT
>NW_005353409.1:333416-340067 GCF_000412655.1 Myotis brandtii
CTCTCTCTCTCTCTCTCTCTCTCTCTCTCTCTCTCTCTCTCTCTCTTGCTCTCTCTCTCTTTCTCTCTCGCACTCTCTCTCTCCCCCTCTCCTTTCCTTTCAGAAATCAATAGAAATATATTTTAGAATAAATAAAAAATAATAGTGTATATAATGTGTTTAACCCCTCTCTTTTCCTTTCAGAAATCAATAGAAATATATTTTAAAATAAATAAAAAATAATAGTGTATATAATGTGTTTAACTCAGTGCCTGGCTTAAATTACTTAATAAATGACTAGTTCATGTTGTTATCCTTATTTTTTTCTAGGGCTGATGTTTTCCTATATAGGCCTGGAAAAGTAGGAAATTAACTATTGAGTGGATAAGGGAAAGTGAAGGGGGAACTAATGAAAATATATAAAACAAGACAAGCCCCACCCATTTCACAGGGCTGCCTGGGGCTACCCTGGCCTATTGAAACTTTAACTTAATCTTTTCCAAAAGTTGACTATTATACTGATACAATTTGGTCATTTATACAAAACTATCTTTCTTCAAATTATTAGTATATAGATAATTAGAAATAGGATAAGCTGATGACTTCATTCTATCTTAATAGACATACTAAATTAACATGAAAATAGAAGATGGACAAAGGGAAAAAGGATAAAGTAACTGCCATTTCTTGCTCTGACTCAATTCAACACTAACTTGATCTATTTATCACCATAATTAGAAGCACTGCTTTGTTCTTCAATGAAGGATACTGTAGATAAGTCAATATCATCCATTCATTATCTGTGAATGCTGAATAATTCAATGCACAGTGTTGGTATCTCAGGTAAGTAGTCTTGGATATTCCCCATGCCATCCTCATTCTTCCAGCAAGGTTGAGGAACAGTCACGGAAAAGGACATAGTATTGAGATGCAGTGTACATGAGGAATGTGTTCTACATCCACTTAATAAGCTTTTCTCTCTTACAAATCTTGCAAAGTATGGGCTGGGAGGGCAGTTCTTGTTTGTGAAATATCCTAATCTGAACACACCCGAGATGAGCAGCCTTGCCTTGATATATTACTAAAAACAGACATTTCCCTATACTGACTCATTTGCTGTCTCTGATGTGGTTTTTTTCTGTTCTTACAGCATAGTTGTAAGTTGTGGAGAATAGTAAATTAGGCCCGGGGTTAATCAGAACAAAAGTCAAAGTTGGCATTCCATCCTAACTCTAAAGAGGGCAAAAGGAATTCTCCATTTGGCCTTCACAGAAGATGTCAATGTGGACAGCATAACAGAACCATGTGAGGAGGCATTGCTTCAAATTTAGTGACTGATGCCCTTTGAAAGAGAAGCGCCTCAGATGGAAGTCTTACGTCTCCCTCAGACCTCACTTTCCTGTTTATGTTCTCTGTGTCTTCCAAGTTTCATGCAGCTAATTCTTAAAACTTCTGGGACTCGAAATGGCCTCTTGTGTCTTAGTTTAGTTCTCTTTCCTTTATTCTCTGTCATTAGAATAAAGAAATCAAAATGCTATTGACTTGTTAAGACATTGATACAGGCATCCCAGAACTCCTGTGATGTCCTTAACTCCACTGATGTGAGAGGCCTGGCTTTTTAAAAAGTGTGGCCAATTTTGCTTGTGGGATTGAATCGATTGTGCAATGATCTGTTCAATTGCTCACCCGCTTACCTGCAAAGAATCAATCTAGCTAGTCATGTAGATATGCCTTCCACTCTCACTAATTACAATGAATGAATCCAGTTTCTATTTAATATACCCATAAAGAGGAGGATTCGGCAAAACAGACAGAAATTCAAGAGCTATTTGGAAGGAAATTACTCATATTTTCCCATTCATATGTAGCTTGAACTGCAATTACAACAGGAGAGTAAATGTGTTGTAAATGTCTCAGAATAGACTGACCCTAACCAAATTTATGAACTGAGATTTTGGTGGTTTTTTTTTTTTTAGTGCCCTAAACCACCCTTCAGACAAACATTGGCCAAAAATATACATACAGGGTGGGCAAAAGTAGGTTTACAGTTGTGAGTATGTGAAACTGAGTTTATTCCTGTATTACTAGTTATTAATTATTGTGTTATTTATTTGTATTAAACTATAAAACTAATTTTACATTCTATTAGATAGTAGCTAAGTATCTTCTCCCATCAACCCTGTTGTCAAAACTAACTTTTGAATCTGGTATGAACACATCACAATTTAGTTTAAACATGTTTAAATTCAAGCTTCATTTCCTGGAAGAACGTACAGTAAGGTTGACAAAATACATACCATGATTAAATTAATAAAAATGAAATTTTAATGATGAAAACTAAAGCATAATTAGTAAGTAGAAATAAATAAAAATAATTTGTTAAACAGAATAAATTTAAACTTTAGTAAGCAGGCATGTATATAAAGAGACTCAAAGAGAGCCTAGAATTTATTAAATTGTTCTAAAGGCTCATATAAGTACTTTATAGAAGGTATGTATATCTGCATTTAGCAGACAAGGAAGCGCAATAGGTAAGACATTGAAAGAGTCATTCACACAGAATTAAATTTGCCCGCCTAATTGTATCACCTGAAATAATTTACTTTTCTTAAATGCAAATATTCACATCTCTGAACTTAAAGTAGGACATTTCTTTTCCCTCTTTAATTTTTGTCTATTTCACCCCATTTTTATTTGCTTAAAAAACTGAAATACAATAATACATTGGAAAGAGCTACGGATATTACATTATATAACATTTTCTCTACATTCTAAGCAGTCAGGAGTATAAAATCCTGGAAGAATGTGTACAAACAGTACAGGATTTAATTCATGCAGTGAATTCTAGCCATGTCTAGTGTAATCAATAAGAATGTTCTATTGATTATTGTTCTTAGTGAGGATCTATAAACTAGAAGCATTATAAATTCTACAGACAAGTTCTATCTGTATCTGCACTGCTTTAGAAGACAATGCAACTTGTTGCTACTCAAGCTCAGTGCAATCAATACAAGTAGCTCAGTATGTAGTTTGTTATAACAGTCAGCTGCATTCAATTATATGAAATTGCCATTTCTACCCCAAGAGGATTTTAAAGTAATAAAAATAAAGGTAACCTCAAAGCTAAATGAAACACTGTATTTTAGTTGTTGACATGGTGATGCAAACTTATATACTTTTTATTTAAGTCTATACTACAATTAGGCCAAAAACATAAGGTGTAAATCCACACAGATATAAAAATAAGATGGGGAGCATCTGCTACTACGCAGATCAATAAATTTCCACTTCAAAATAGAATAAGTGGCCCTGGCTGGTATGGCTCAGTTGGCTGGGCATCTTCCCATGCACCAGAAAGGTTGGTCGGTTTGCTTCCTAATTCAGGGCACATGCCCCAGTTACGGGCTTGATCCCCAGTAGAGGGCTTGCAGGAGGCAGCTGGTCTACGTTTCTCTCTCACGTTGATGTTTCTCTCGCTCCCTCCATTCCTCTCTCTCTAAAAATCAATTTAAAAAATCTTAAAAAAAGATAGAATAAATGGAGGAATATTTGCTATAGCAAAATAGGAGAAACTGCATCCTTGAGAGTGGGGAAGCATGGGATTTGGGTGGGAAGTCTGTGGGAGGATTTTTTAAAAAATATATTTTATTGATTTTTTACAGAGAGGAAGGGGGATAGATAGAGAGCTAGAAACATCGATGAGAGAGAAACATTGATCAGCTGCCTCCTGCACACCTCCTACTGGGGATGTGCCCGCAACCAAGGTACATGCCCCTGACCGGAATGGAACTTGGGACCCTTCAGTCCGCAGGCCCACGTTCCATCCACTGAGCCAAACCGGTTACGGCTGTGGGAGGATTTTTGAAAGGTTAGAGGCCTCTGGGGGACCTTGCCAAAGGCCACAGACCCTGCCTTGACTTTTCCAAACAAGTCTGAGCCCCCGGGTGTTTTACTAGAATCTTTATGTTTAGACTTCAAAACGTCCTTGTCTGAAAGACACTACAGATGCAGGTGTTTTTTCAAGGATGCTTACCCTGCTGATTGTATCTAGAGGTTAATTTTAGTTCAAGCTATTGTTCCAATAAAAGCCAAAGGAGGCAGGCGAACTGGGCTACTTGGTGGCGATAGCCAAGTAGTCCATTAGCCTCTTTTTCACAGAAACATGTGTCAGAGTAATCATTCATCTGTCATTCAGGGTCTGCCCTTCAGGGTCTGCCAGTCAGTCCCCGCACTTGAGCATGTGGCATGTAGGGTCAGAGCCAATGCAAGAGGCTGCCAACCCAGCAGAAACCTGAGAAAGTTCAGGAGGAGGATTAATTACAGATTAGGGTATGAAACAGTTGGGCATTAACCAACCGTTTTCTCTATATATGTGGTATTTCTCTATTTATTTATTTTATCTGGACAAGTAAACTCAAGGTAAAATTTGCCATTCAACAAGCTCTAGAGGCCTCTGTTATAATTTAATCACTTCATATTGAAATACATACACACACAAGCACGTGCATGCACTTATATGCACACATGTGGACACCACCTATAAGGAAACGAAATTCAGATATTTTAAGATATCAACATGAATAAAAAATAAGGAATAAGAGCACAAAAATATATTTATTACTTTTCTTAGAGGAAACAGAATGATTTGAAGGAATTTAATAATGATCATAAAAAATATCTCCAGGGAGAATTATAAAAATAGTACATCTGCACAAAAATAATATTCTATGAAAAGGAACAACCTAAAGCTATTGGAAATTTAAACTATGATATCCAAAATAAAAGAAAACCAGAAAAGCAAAATGAAGTTGGTACTTAAGGTATAAATATTAGAGGCTATTTGAAAAGTGGAAAAAATATTACCCTGAGTAGGAAGTATATAGGTACTATAGATATATCTAAATGATTAAACAAATAGACTGCAGCATAGATGTTAGAAATATGACAGTAACTACCAGAAAAAAACAAAAACAAAAAACCAAAAAAAAACAGCTCTCAGATGGTGGATAAATCTGAGGCCAGAAATCCTGCTTTTCATTGTGAGCCCTTTGCACTATTCAATGTTTCAAAAGAACACAATTTATTGTTTTTATTTTTAAAACAAAAGTCAGAGAAAACAACAGCATGTCTTTAGAAATCTACATAGTACACCACACTTTAGATTTTTTTTGAGATCAGAAATAATTGAAGCACTGTTATTTTTTAGTACCTGTAAGTCATCAGTGTGAATCAAAATCTTATGAATGTACTGGGTAATAGAGTTTTTGTTAGTGGGATGTCGCAAAAATTATCATTATGGAATTATTAAATTCATTCTCTTCCTTTATTATTTTCAGAAATTTTTTTTAAGTTGTCAGGTACATCAATGTGTTATCAGTACAATGATGTGTAGAGCCAAATGAGAGAGGGGCACCTGAGTTACCTCTCTCTCTGAGGGCCAAGAGGTAAAATGCTATTCCACTGTATACCTGAGTAAAGTTATTGAAACATTAGAAAACTTTAAGCAAATCCTGCTGAAGAAGAGAACATATTTTCCAGTGAGAAGGGTAAATTTTTCATTCATTTTCCAATAGCAAGGAAGACAGCTGCCAAATATTGTTACCTAAAACCAAGAACACATCAGGCAGAAATGAGAACTTCTAGATTAAACCCCAGCTTTAAAAATTTTTCTTCTGAAAACTAGATTTCCAGACAGATTTTGTATGCTGTTATTTTGCTGAATCTGTTTACTCTTATATTTTAAAATATAGAAAATGGAAGCATTCTTGCATATTTAACATGTAGTCAATAAAATCAAAGAAGCAATAAAAGAGTAAAATTACATTTTATAAAGAAAATGCCAATAAGTTCTGCTGAAGTATATTTTCCATTTTTTTTTAATTTAAAGTTAATAGTAAAAATCAGTGCTTTGTATGGATGTCCTTGCCCTGAGATATCCACATGAAAACAAACCAAGTTGAGTGAAAAATGTAGAAGACTTAAAAAAAATACCCATTAAGATAATCAAAGTCATTAGATCTACATCAGATCTAATAGACTAACTGAGCATAGAAGGGGGCATGTGTGATTTTGTTATCTACATGGTTCTCTTCAAGAAACACAGGCATTTCCAGGTAAATAATGACACAACCCAATGACCTCCATACTGGCTGACACTATAGAATTAAGAAAACAGCTGTTAGAATCTTCTTAAGGGTCTGTCTTATTAGATTTATTGTATTATTTATTCATTTATTTAACTACTTAATCACCAAACTTTTTACAGAGTGCCCTCTATGCCAGGAGCTGTACTAAGCAATGGGAAATAAGGAAAAGTGGATGTGATTGGTCAGCATCAATTGAGTGTGCTTTGCTGCTATTAACACTGTGTGAATACAAAGAAAGGGGAGTATAGGTGTCCTTTGGCTCCCAGTTCAGCCGGCAGTTCAGACAGGCTCGATATGACCAATTTGTGTTACATGAGTTCAAATATTAACAAACATTTGCTTATAGGGATCACTGTATGTTAGACTTTGTGTCTGAACCTGTAAGGCTTTTAGAGATGGCCAATGGTCGGCTCTGTGGTGTTATTCATCTTGTCTCTTTCACAAAAAGATGCTTACCAAATATCCTATCTAATAAAAGAGAAACATGGTAATTAGCCATACCTCCGCTACCCTTCCCATTGGCTAA
>NW_005353409.1:340904-392696 GCF_000412655.1 Myotis brandtii
TGAGCCTGCCCTCTGCCACCCGGGAGCAGGCCTAAGCCAGCAGGTCATTATCTCCTGAAGGGTACCAGACTGCGAGAGGGCACAGGACGGGCTGAGGGACCCCCTCTCCCCCCCGAGTGCACAAATTTTTGTGCACCGGGCCTCTAGTATTTAATAATGTTCAAGTCTCTCCCATCTTAAAACAAACATATTTAAACAAGCAACGGCTAAAACAACCACACCAACACATACCAGTTGCTCAGCTAATCTCATTTTGGGAGAAGAAGGGTGCAAGGTAACATTGTTTTCTCCTCTCTCAGAAGCCAAACTTTTGCCCAAAATTCATGTTTCTACACTTTGTTGCTACTTTTTTTCTTTTGTAAAAAATCTCCTACCTTCTATTCCTAATTCAGTCTATCGTTATTTCTCTTTGGCTCCACTCATAATGAACACAGGACCCTTGCTAAAATCACCAGTTAACTATGTGTTGCCGAACTCATGGAACATATGTTGGGCTTTCCTTAATTTTATTTATCAGAAGTACCTCAAATATTTCCCATTATTTATTACTTTTTAAAACTTATCTTTATTGTTGAAAGTATTACAGATGTCCCCTTTTTCCTCCATTGGCCCTCTCTACCCCACTGTTCCTTCATCTTCTATGACACAGTGACCTCTTTCTCCTGGTGTTTGATGGCTCTTTCTCAGTCTCCCAGGCTTCATTATTCTCTACCTTGACATTCCATAATACAATTTCTAAGGCTCATCTCTGGGGCTTCCTTTACTTTTCATCTTCCTCATTCTCCCTAGTCAATCTTATCTGTGCCTAAGGTTCGCATTACTAAATGCTGATGACTTAACTGTTATTCCTGCACAAACCTCTTTTTAACCTAAAAATAATATACATAACCTGCTAAAATGTTTCACTCAGACCTTCTAAGAATACTTCAGGAGGAAGAGTATTCTCTTTACTTTGCTTCAAGCTTTCCTCTTCCTCTCTATTTCTGTAATTGGCACGAATATTCACCCAATTGCCAAAGCCTAAAAACCTGAATTATCCTTGAAACTTATTTTTCTCTCTCTGCCTATACACAACCCATAACAGAGGCTTACTTATTTCTGTCTCATAAAACTGTTACGAATATCTCCACTTTTCTTCTTCTCTACTGAGAACTCTTTTATATATAGTAATAAATATGTTGCTGATCTCATCATCCAATATAAGGGGGTAGGTGAGTGGGAAGAGATCAACCAAATAATTTATATTCATATATGCGTAACACATGGACACAGACAATAGTGTGGTGAAGGCCTTGGGGGTGGTCTAGAAGGGGTCAATAGCAGATAAAGGGGGACATATGTAATACTTTCAACAGTAAGGATATTTTTAAATAAGTCATTATTTGTTTTGTAACCAGAGGGAGCATATGCATATGGAAAATTTATTGTTATTCTCCTGTTTAAAATCCTGTATAATAAAAGCCTAATATGCTAAGTGTCTGGTTGGCCGTTCAACCAATCAAAGAGTAATATGCTAATGGTATGTTAAGACCACTCAACTGCTCGCTATGACGTGCTCTGACCACCAGGGGGCAGATGCTCCGACCGGTAAGTTAGCTTGCTGCTGGGGTCCAGCCTATCAGGACTGAGTGAGACGGGCTAGACATGCCCTGGAGCCCTCCTTTAGTCCTTCCCCAGCTGGCCAGCCTCCCGTGTCCCTCCCCAGCCCCAATCATGCACCGGTGGGGTCCCTTGTCCTGGCTTGCACCCTCTCACAGTCTAGGATCCCTCAGGGGATGTCAGAGAGCCAGTTTCAGCCCAATCCTGCAGGCCAGGCTGAGGGACCCCACTGGTGCACGAATTTGTGCACCAGGCCTCTAGTACTTAAATAATTTCCCAAACTCCTATACAAAGGTCACAACTTTGTTCTCTGAATCTTTGTGATCATTGGGAGCTTGGCAGGATTTATAAACTCTTTAGTTCATCATCTCTCTGTTTGTACCACACATTATCAAATAATTAGTGAATTTCTGATAAATACTACATCAGTAATACTCTCAATAATAAACATGACTTAAAAAACTAAGCAAATTAACAAAAAAGCAAAGAAAAGTTTAAATTCTAACCTATATTATTTTTTTAAAAGCCTTTTTCTTTTTTAGCTCTGGAGGTTTTTATCTCAGTTTTCATAGTAATTAATTAATATACTCACTTATATTAAAATATATTTTTCTTATTCACTCTGGTAAGGCCAAAAAATGAGCTCAATCATAGTACCTGACCTGCAATCTAGTAATAAATTCTTGTTGTTTCTTAATATTTTCATTGATTAACATATATAATAAAGAATCATTACATTTATTACTTTTTAAATATATATTTTTTAATGATTTCAGAGAGGAAGGGAGAGGAAGAGAGAGATAGGAAACCTCAATGATGAGAGAGAATCATTGATTGGCTGCCTCCTGCACACCCTCTACTGGGAATGGAGCCTGCAACTCGGGCATGTACCCTTGACCTTAATGAAACCCAGGACCCTTCAATCTAGTCTGCAGTCCAACACTCTATCCACTGAGCCAAACCAGCTAGGGCTACATTTATTACTTTTACCTGCGATGCCTTTTAAGGGTCTCCCCTCTCCCTTTCCTTTCTGCCTTTTATCAGGCCAGGCAGGAAAGAAAGTCCAGGTGTTCTGGGAAGATCAAACCATTTAAGACCCTAATTTAGCACCAAACCCCCACCTCAGTCCCACTCCCCTAATTACCATAAAAGCCTCAAGCATCCAATCTCCTCCCTTAGCTCTATAGAACTATTTTTGGACCAGTTGGGAAGCCTACCTTACTCTCCTCAGAAAATCACATTATGTAAGTAATAAATCTTTTCCTAGCCTCTTGGTTTGCATAGCATTATGAGTCCCAGCATTCAAACCAAATTTTGGGTGGAAGTCCATCTCATTTCTGAGGAGTGGTTGCTTGTCACTATTAGAATGGAAGTTGAGTAACCATCACATTCATTTGGCGATATGTATCAGATTTACATAGAAAACTTTTAAAAAATGAATATCTGACCCAGTTAACTTAGAGTGATTGTGAATGCATAGTAGGCATATGTATAGCTCAAAAGAAATACATATAATTCTGGATTTTTTTTTTCTGGTTATAATTCTATAAGTGGTATATGAACCTTCACAATCACCAACTTCAGTCAGTTAATTAAAATTCATTAATGAATTATATATATAATGAATATCACTGTAAGATTTGGAGATTTGGTATTTTTATAACTTAAAATAATTATGATTAACTTCTTCTAGCTCAAAATTCTAGATAACATATTCCATGAATATAAATCAAAAGTAACCTCTGAATACGTGTTTTAGATAAAAGACAAATCTAAGCTAGTAAAGTCATCTAAATGATCATTTTGCTGAAAATCACTCAGTTTCCCAAGATATGATTTAGACATATTTTGCATGTACTTTCATTTTTTAAATGTCTACCAAAAAAATAATACATTCAAATCAATTTGGTATTATCTAAAAAAGGAAGGCCGTTTTTTTTATTTCCCATTTTATATCAGAAACTGAGTGTATTTGTTGGGAACATAAGAAGACAAAGACATATTGGATGACAATACTACATAAAATATACCAGGTGGGTCAATTGCTAAAATATGTCTAAATCTTATCTTGGGAAACTGTAATTTTCAACAAAATGTTCATCCCGGTGACTATATTAGCTAGATAATAGACAAACATGCAGATTTATAATATCAGGGTATGAGCTACAGGTTAAATTATCCAAAACTTTTTAAAATAAATTTTATTGATTTTTTACAGAGAGGAAGGGAGAGGAATAGAGAGTTAGAAACATCGATGAGAGAGAAACATCGATCAGCTGCCTCCTGCATGCCCCCCAGTGGGGATGTGCCTGCAACCAAGGTACATGCCCTTGACCAGAATTGAACCTGGAACTCTTCAGTCCACAGGCTGATGCTCTATCCACTGAGCCAAACCGGTTAGGGCCAAAATATTTTTTTAAGTTACTTGCTCATTCATAATTCAACAAGTATCAGTTGAGCCAACTTCTATGTTTCAGGCCTAGAAGTTGATAGTAAAAAATAACTATGGATCTTATTTTTGTTTATCGTAAGAGAGAGTTCATAATATTTTTACCATCTGGTGTCAAAGAATAGGCATTATCTTAACTATATGCACAATGGTCTTGGTTTAAGTTTGGAGAAAACATGCCATGGATTTTATGCCACTGTTGGCCCTCATTTGTGCAAGAAAGAGAGAATCAAGATAACAAGGAAGGAACTCATGTAAGGAGAAATTAAATAAGAATTAAAATGCATGCAAATATACTCATTTTTCACTGTTATTTGTGTTATGGTTTATTTCACAAGTAATAAAAATAACATTCAGCACCAGAAAAGTCATACAATGTTTGGAAAACAAGAGGGTAGTGATTCATTTGTGTAGGTTGTTCGTTAAGTGACTAGCCTTGTGGTTTGAAAGGTTTTGGAAACAGGTCTTAAAAAAAGTGGACGAAATGGATATACTTTAACTTAATGAATTAAATTTTTTCAAGAGTGGCGTTAATATTGAGTTGAAGGGTACTTTTATGCAAAGACATATTGTACCTGGAGTTATTTTATTGGTTAGTTGTACATATCAAAGTCATTAGTGGAAACTTTGTAATTTCAGAGTGTGTGGCAAGATAAAATGATCAACAAAGGCATATGTCGCATATGTCAATAGTGTGTCATGAACAATGCGACGAGTTCTTCACCTGGTTGTATACAGAATCAGGAGGTTTGTGGCAACTTAATTATGGTGAGTGAAAGCTCGTGCAATAATGACAAACTGCTTTACATATTTCGGAATTAGTCTGGTACACAGTCATTGACTCCACCTGGTTTCTCTCACAGTCCTTGTCTCTGTCAATTTATCAGGCCACAATATGTGATGTCCTGTGGTACAAGATTAAATGGGATAATTCATGTGGAAACACTCTGAAGTTGTAGACTGAGTATTCAGTTATGTTCTGCATTATGCATGAACAAGTGTGATATTTCAGACCAAACAAGCTGGATAGTAGATCACTTGTTATTTTGTTGGCACTGGGAATAAATTCCGGTCTTATATTATTCACAGGTTGCCAGAGGAGCCTATATTTTGGGGTTATCTTTAATGGGAAAACAAGTGTTCTATTTGAAAATGTCATGCTCTTGGGGAAACTAACACACTAAGTTACTGGTATTTTCATATTAAAGTAAAATAGCATATTTGTCTTTTCCTTTCCTATTTCCCTAGATAGCAAAACATTGAAAAAGTGAGGATCTTGTAGGGAAAAAAAATCAGTAAAAATATGTAGCAGAGTAGACTTCACTATACAGGGCAGCCAGAGGAAATTGAAATGAATGAGCACTGCCCACCCAATGTGACTCAGTGGTTGAGCATCAACCTATGAACCAGAAGGTGGGTTCGATTCCGGGTCAGGGCACATGACTGGGTTGCCGGCTCGATCCTCAGTAGGGGGAATGCAGGAGGGAGTCGATCAATGGTTCTCTTTCATCACTGATGTTTCTACCTCTCTCTCCCTCTCTCTTTCTCTCTGAAATAAATAAAAATGTTATTTTGTTTTGTTTTAATAAATGAGCTCTGGTCAAGAGGTCAGGAGAATCCTGTTTGCATCTTGGCTGTGCCACAGACTGGACTGTTTTTATGACCTTGAGCATCTATAATTACTATAATTTATAGTAAATGTACATATTTTGCTAGCAGTGTTGTGAAAGTGCTACAATTTTAAGTAGTTAAGAAGATGTGAGCACCTTCTAGGAAGCATTGCTTCTGTGCAAAAGATCTGATAACAAATGGATTTATGGTTAATTATTCCCGTACATTTTACCATGGCACATCTAGTAGCTCTAATAGTTTGTGAATCTTTATTTTGCCTTATTTATGTTTCAACTTTATTAGTTATTTTAATTCTGTAACTGAAATTTATGCCAGGCTTATTATTAACATTTTATTGTCTTTATATAAATTATAACTAAACTTTCTTAAACTTTCTTAATAAAATCTTATTTTCCAGATAATTATAAAAATTCCCCAAACAGTGAATTCAAACAAAATTTAATAAGCAGTGCTTCCAAGATTAAGTGTAAATGAGTAGGAAACAAAGAGATTATGTGACTTTAAAGGGAAGTAAATAAAAGCACTTCAGACAAAACTCTTTTGGATGGACAAATTTGTAGAATTTAATAAGATATACATAGCACTACATTTATTCTGGTTAACCCATTCTTTGCAAACTGCTATAAAAATTTTTTTCAGAGTGTTTCCTCTACCAGTCTATAAGGAGTATTTAATTAGACTTACTATGACCTGCTCATTCTTTTGAAATTAAATACTAAAAATTTGTAGAATTTAATAAGATATACATAACACTGCATTTATTCTGGTTAACCCGTTCTTTGCAAACTGCTATAAAAATTTTTTTCAGTGTGTTTCCTCTACCAGTCTATAAGGGAGTATTTAATTAGATTTACTATGACCTGCTCATTCTTTTGAAATTAAATACTATATATTGAAGCTTTAGTACATTGCTTAAAATCAATGATCCATTAGTTAGAGGTAGAAGACAAGCATAATTTTTTTGAATATAACATATAGAATTGCCCTGGCTGGTGTGGCTCAGTTGTTTGGAATGTTGTTTGTACACTAGATGGTGGTGGGTTGGATTCCCGGTCAGGACATATACTTAGGTTGCAGGTTCTATCCCTGGTCATGGTGCATGCAGGAGGCAACCTATAGATATTTCTCTCTCACATTGATATTTCTGTCTCTCTTCCTTCTTTTATCTCTAAAATCAATAAAAAATGTTCTAAAAAATGTGGAATTGAGAAAAAAAATGTATGCTCTAAAACACCTTTTCCAGAAGAAACTCAGCTTTCTTTACATGTCACATTTTTGTTTAATCCACTTTTAGGTATTCTGATATTAAGCCACTCTCTTATGTTTGATGTCTTAAGTCTTGCCTTCACAAATTAGGTTTATGAAACAAAGGTCAGGTAGACAAAGAAAAAAATCAAACTTTTGGTTTGGTTTTCTATCACTTAGTACCATGTTCACACATGCCACAAAATATAAATCTTTAATGCCCTGTTCTTTATGTCTTAGTTTTTCTTGGTTTTTTATTTTGATTTGTATGAATTACTTTTAGAAATTATGATATAACCTTTAGGCCTGCAAGGCTCCTTTTAGGTAGATACTCCCCTATCACAGTGTGCATTGAGCATCATGGGAAAACGGAGTTCCTGTTACATATTACACGCAGGCTCAGATTCTGAAGGGCTCTCAACAAAGTCTTGCAAATGTCTCAGTCATTTCGGCTAATGACTATGCACTCTGGTCTCCTGGATTACCATCACCTCGTACTTTATGATTTGTTAGAGTTTAAAGGATTTTATCAGCAATGATTTCACTTCTCCTCATTCCTACAGCTGTTCCTCAGTGAGACCTATGCCCCTCTGAGACTGACTGCCCATGATAGGCTGTACCACCTCCAGGCACCCACTGTCCTCACCAGGAGGAAGGGCGTCTGTGTAAACAGCTTCAACATATATTTTACCAAAATATTTTAATCCCTTTCAAATTGACACTAAAGGTAAAATGCTATAATTAAATTAGTTAATGATAACTTATATTTTATGAAATTAAATGTCCAGACCTGATAATGAGTACATTTTTATGTCTTACAATTCAGGTCACAAGGTAATATTGAGATACTTCTTTAAAATGAGGAAACTGAGATATAGAAAAGTTAATAACTTTCAAACAATCTGTCAATGTCACAGAATAGGTAAATAAAAAGCTTAGATTAATCAAAATAAATAGTTCTGATTCCAAAGTTTATTCTCTGCCCCTTTCCTTAAAAATATAAATTAGATATATAGATACTGGTTAGATATACACTCTATAAATCTAATCTAATAATACACAAACAGGGTAATTGAGCTACGCCTCCCATTGGCTAATCAGCGAGATATGCAAATTAACTGCCAACAAAGATGGCTGTCAATTTGCATATGTAGGCACGAAGCTGAGCAGCAAAGGCACAGCCAGAGCAGCGAAGGCTGAAGGCCTGGGTGCCGGGTGCCAGAGGAAAACCGGTGCCGGCAGCCAGGGGAAGGGAAGGCCTATTGCATGAATCTTTTCATGCAACAGGCCTCTAGTATGTATATAAAATAAAGACATATTATTTACCATACAAGTAATATTTGCTTAATATGGAAAAAATGTATAAAATAAATGTAAACTAAAAGAATATCAACAATAGAAAGTAATCTGGAAAAGTAAAGATCTTTAAAAAAATCCACTTTTTATAAGGGCAATGGGAACATTAGCAAAACTGTCAAAACCAACTGTTTTAAAACTCTTGGAAATTGACTAAATGCCTGCAAAAATCAGAGGAGTATGTATTGTTTTTTAAATGATTAGTCCTTGACACTTTACTTGGCCTAATCTTATCAACATTTGGTAGCTTTGCAGTAGCTTCCATAACCAAGAGACGCATAAGCTTTGAAAACTATCATGGAGCAATAACTGGAGAAAGCAGATTAGATTTGGTATTGCCCCCAAACCGTATACCTGGAACATTTTCACTACTTGATCTGATTTACAATTAAGTGAAAAGTTCAATTCCCAGATATTTCTTATTACTTTACTGATTAAAATGTGCTTTCTCAGAACAGCCTTATCTTGTCAAAAATAATTAGCAACAATTGTTTAAGATTACAGAGTTGGGGATATAAACCAAATTTACAAGAGGCTGACCAAAACACTTCTGACAAAATTTAAAGAATGAGATGTCCATAGAAGTGCTCGATAAACACCAACATATACTTTTGAATTTATAAAACCATGTACGTACACAGGGCTCTGAACACTTCCAAGAGTGCACGAATATAGTTCTAATCTCTTACGTCTAGCTCATCTTCAACTCATGCACATACAGAAAGTGAAGACTAAGACAGAGGTATTAAATGCCGGACAAAGGTTTTAAGAGGTATCACAACTCACACATACAGTTTTGGAGAATTATTTGTCCAATATATTAATATAACATTAGTCCTTTCATTAGCTGACCAGAAAGCTATCTAATCAGAGACTTGCACACAAAAAAGAACAAAACTTTACAAAATTTCCTAGAAAAGGTGGGGATTGGTGGGTGGGAAGAGATTAACCAAAGAATTGATATGCATATGCATAACCCATGGACACACAGTAGTGTAGAGAAGTCCTGGGGCAGGGGTGTGGGGTGGGGGGCAGGAGCAGGTGCAGGCTAGGAGGGATCAATGGGAGGAAAAAGTTGACATCTGTAATACTTTCAACAATAAAGATAATATTTTTAAAAATTGTCTAGAAAAGTCACTAAAAAAACAAATGGCAAAAAGTATAGCAAATAGCTACAGAAACAAAATCTGGGGCTCTGATTTCCAGGATTGACATACAATATGATTTAAAATATCCAGTTGTTTGGACCTGGGAATCAACTTTGGAATGGGTCCATTCTCATTTAAGACCTGCCTATTATCATGGAAAGATTAACAACCTTGTTGCCCAAACAACAGAGTCCCACACCAGGCTATATAGCCTTCTTCCTCGTGCCTGTAATCTCTACTTCCCCATGTAAACCTTGTCCTACCCTATATAAACAGCTGGTTTATGGGGGCTGCAGAGCAGATTTTTGTGGGTGACCTGCTGCTCTCCCATAGTGCTGGAAGTATTGGAATAAACACTCATATATGATTAAAAAAATAAAATACCCAGTTGTAAACAAAAATTTATGATGCTCATATATGATTAAAAAATAAAATACCCAGTTGTAAACAAAAATTTATGAGAACTACAAAGATACAGTATGGTATGACCCATGAAGAAGATTTTTAAAATCTCAATAAAACCAAATGTGAGGAGAACCAAATATTGAATTTATTAGACAAAGACTTTAAAGCAGGTCTTATAAATATGTTCAAACAATAAAATAAATCATGTCTAAGTAATTAAAGTAGAACATGAGAACAATGACTGTCCAAATAATAAGTGTCAATAAAGGCATAGATATTATAAACAGAATACAATTCTGGAGTTGAAAATTGCAATAACAGAAATAGAAATCCCATAAAGGGTTTTATGATTGGATTTGAACTTGATGAAAAAAATCTGCAAACTTCAATGCATGTCAATTAAAATTTTTATTTTGAAGAAATATATTAAAAAGTGTAAAACATTGAATAAAGTCTCAGCACCTGTGGGCACCATCAATCATACCAGCATATGCAAAATGAATGTACCAGAGGGGAAAAAAAGATATAAATGACAAGAAAAATGTCTTAATGCCTGAAAGCATCCCCAATTTGATGAAAGATGAATAAACACATTAAGAAGTTCAATAAAATCTAAGTAGGATAAATCAAAGAGACCCATGCTGAAACACATCATAATCAAACTGTTGAAATATAAAGACTAGGAGATAATCATTTTTGTTTTTTTGCTTGTTTGAATATATAGCATTAAAAAATATTTCCAAACATTAGCTGAACACAAACTAAGGAAGAGACTTTCCTGACAATATATGAAAAGGAATATGGTCTCTGCAAAAATAAATGAGAAACCAGCCTTAAATAATTTTTAAAAAGAGGGAAAAACCTTTGAGGTATGAGAACATGATTTCCAGAGTTATGACATTATACTATTCAACTGCTCAGTTTTCTAACAAAAAATTGTAAAGAATGCAAAGACAAAAATATGGCCCTTTCAAAGGAACAACAACTACAAAAGAAAATATAACAGAAACTTTCATTTGACCCCAGATATCAAAATTACTAAATAAATACTTAAAACAACTGTCTTAAATATACTTACAGAACAAAACGGTAACATAGACAAAAGACAGTGCAAGAAAAAAAATATGGGGATATCTATGAAGAGATGGTAATTATAATAGGGAACAAAACAAAATTTCTGGACCTGGAAAGTATAGTAACTAAAAATTCATTAGAAGAGTTCAATGTCAGATACGAGAAGGCAACAGTCAATAGGCAAATGTTAGAATAAAAAATAATTGATTTTATTTAGTCTGAGGAAAAGAAGGAAAGAATAAAAATGAACAGAACACTAGTGACCTGTGGAACACCATCATGTGTATGGCATACGCATGATGAAAGTTCTTAGAATGGAAATAGTCACACAGAGAGAAAAAGGATATGAATAAATAGTAGGGCAAACATTTCCAAATTTGAAGAAGGATATGAATAGACACATTCAAGCTCAATGAACAAACTCAGAGAGGTCTGAGACATATTGTAATCATTGTTTTGTTGTTGTTGTAAGGAAAAGACAAAGAAAATCCTGAAAGCAGAAAAAGAAAACTGATCCATCGTGTACAAGGAAACCTCCATAAGATTAACAGCTGGCTTTTGATTGGAAGCCATATATTCCAAAAGGCAGCAGAAAGACATTTTCATAGTACTGAAAGAAAGACTCTCAACTCTCAACGAAGAAATTATACTTAAAACCAGAATTGTTTTGAACAAAGGAGAAACCAAGACATTCCCAGATAAACAAAAACTGAAAGAATTTGTTGCTAATTGACCTGCCCTGTAAGTGATATTAAGAAAGCATTTCAGAGTTAAATGAAAGGACATCAGACAGTAACTTGAATCCAAAGAAAAATAAAAACAGAAAAAATATATATTTATTTCTAACCCTTCTCCTGAGTCAAAATGCAATTTCATGCAACTGGATTTATAAACTGTGTTTATTGGTTTACCTCTCATATGAGCTTCAACCAGGGATTAAACCCGAAAGCTATGTATGTGCCCTGACCAGGAATTGAACCTGCAAACTTTTTGGTATAAAGGACAATGCTCCAACCCTCTGAGACACTCAGCCAGGGAAGTGCTTGTTTTTCTATATCTGATTTATTTATCTTACCATAATGTTCTCTAGGTTCATTCATGTTCTCACAAATGGCACTTTTTCCCCCCAAACCATTCCTCCATTAACAGACATTTAGTTTTCTTCCAAATCTTGGCTATTGTGAATAATGCTGCAATGAACAAGGATGTTCAGGTATCTCTTTGAAATTTGTATATCGTTTTCTTCACATATATGCTCAGAAGTGGAATTCCTAAATCATAAGAAAATTCTATCTATATATTTAAAAGTCTAAGTGTCTGGTTGACTGGCCAACCGTTCAACTGTCTAACCGGTAGCTATGACACGCACTGACCACCATGGGGAAAGACTCTCAACACAGGAGTGGAAACCACAGGCATGGAAACATGGAACAGACTGATGAATCTCAGAGGGAAGTGGGGGTGGGGGGGTGGGAAGAGATTAACCAAAGATCTTATATGCATACTAAAGGCCCTTGGCCTGGCCTGTGCCCTCTCACAATCCAGGACCCCTCGGAGGATGTCACAGAGCTGATTTCAGCTCAATCCCCACAGGCCAGGCTTAAGGCTCCCACCAGTGCATGAATTCGTGCACCTGGACTCTAGTTTTTAATATTTTGAGTAACCTTCATATTGTTTTCCACAATGGCTCTGAAAATTTACATTCCCCAAAACAGTGTACAAGAGGTTACCTTTTCTTCACATTCTCACCAACAGTTGTTATCTTTTGTCTTTTTGATAATAGCCATCATAACAAGTATGAGATGTCATTGAGGTTTTGATTTGCATTTCCCTAGTGGTCAGTGATATTGAGCAACTTTTCTTATACCTGCTGGACATTTGCATGTCTGTTTTTTTAGAAATTCTATTCAGGGTCAGCACCATACTGTTTTGATTGCTGTAGCTTCACAATATATTTTGAAGTCAGGAAGTGTGATGCCTCAGGCTTTGTTGTTCTTGCTTAAAATTGTCTTGGCTATTAATGATTTTTTTCTGGTTTCATAGAAATTTTGGGGTGCTATTTTTCTATTTCTGTAAAACATGCCATTAGGTTTTGATAGACATTATATTAAATTTGTAGGTCACTTTAGGTTTTATAAACATTTTAATAATATTAATTCCTAAAATCCATGAATGCAGGCTGTCTTTCCATTTTTCTGTGTGTCTCAATTTTTTCATTGATATTTTATATTTTCAATGTACAAATCTTTCACCTCTGGTTAAGTTTATTCCTAAGTATTTTATTCTTTTTATTGCTATTTTGAATGGGATTTTTTATAAAATTTCATTTTTAGTTAGTTCATTTTTTATGTAGAAAAATGAAAGATTTTGGTATTTTCACTTTGTATCCTGCACCATTGACTATATTCATTGTGTGTGTGTGTGTGTGTGTGTGTGTGTGTGTGTGTGTGTGCATGTGTGTGTGTTAATTCTTATCAGAGTGTATTTTTTCCCATTGATTTTTAGAGACAGTGTATGTGAGGTGGAGAGACAGAAAGAGAGAAGATCCATGTGAGAGAGACACATCTATTGGTTGCCTCCCACACATGTCCCAACCAGGGCTGTGTGGGAGTGCTCTGGACTGGAATCAAACCCAAGACCCTTCAGGCTGCAGGGCCAATGTTCTAACCCGGCTAGGGCAACTGAATTAAATTTTTAGTTCTAACATTTTTTTGCTTGAGCCTTCAGGCTTTTCCACATATTGGATATGTCATCTCAAGCAGAGATAGTTTTACTTCTCCCTTCTTTCTTTCTTTCCCAATATTTAATTTCTACTTCCTTTTAGATTATCAATTCAGTCTTCAAGTTATTTTTCTCTCCTGGCATGTTATTATAATCTCTTTGGAGGAACGATGTTGCTCCATCAACACTTTGCTTGGAGATTTCTCAGCAAAGTAATCAATTTTATCACTTGCAAGTTCAACCTTCCACAAAACACTAGGACACAGACACAGTTGAGCCAAAATGTTTGCCAGTTTATTACAAAGGTGGCCTTTCCTCCATTGTTGAATGACATGTTCCTTATTTACTGTGAGATTTTGTAAGAATGGCCTTTACCATCCATAATTCTATCCACGTTCTGTTCAAGATTATTTACATATTCAATAAGATCAAGATTTTCTGTACAGCTCTTCTCTTTTCATCCTGAGCTCTCACCAGAACTATCCTCAATGGTCCAACAACAATGGAGACTTTTGCTAACATGCATCTTCAAACTCTTTCACCCTCGGCCCATGTCCCAGTTCCAAAGCCACGCCCACATTTTTAGGTGTCTGTTACAGCAGCTCCTGTACCTCCTGGTATGAGTTGTCTGTCTCAGTCTGCTGCCATAACAAAAATGCCATAGACTATGTGGCTTATAAACAACAAACAATTATTTCTCTATTCTGGAGGCTGCGGAGTCCAAGATCAAAGCATCAACAGATTCAGTGTCTGGTAGAGCCAGCTTCTTAATTCATAAACTACTGTCTTTTGCTGTGACCGCCCATGGTGGAAAGGGCAAGTGAGTTTTCTGGGGTCTCTTGTATCAGATAATTACTCCCACCCATGAGGTCTTTACTCTCATCACCTAATCACCTCCCAAAGGCCTTACCACCAAATATGGCCACATCAGGGAATAGGTTTCAACACATGAATTTGTGTGGGACAAAAACATTCAGCCTAGAACAATTATTTAAGATGGCTTTTCCTGGAGATGATGGGACTGGAAAAATCTGAACGTCTCTAGATCTTTGTTTTCTTCTCCCTTAAGGCTCTTACCTTACATTTCCTTGCAGTATCATTATTACTATAAGCTGTTCAACTTTATTGGTATAATACAGGAAAATAAAAGTATTATCTATGTCCAAATTGTTTTTCGCTTTTTTTGCAAATATCTTGCAGTCAGAATATAAATTATGTACCTTAGTGTCACAGAAGACAAAGCAAATTCTGACAGTCATGGGGAGAATTCAATTATCTATAGAACGACTAAAGGGCCCGAGTTTGGAGTAATTTAAATTCTGTTAAGAAGATAGAAATACAAACATAGAAAATAAGGTTTTCACCAAACCTTGTAAGAAGAAGTGAAAATCAAGTTTAGATAATTGCATATGGGGCAGTGAATTATCTGCCCCGGCTCATGTGAGGCAGCTCTAGGAGCCGTATGATGCATTAAAGGACTTGACTTTTTGACAGCTGGGAGTTGTTTGAGGAAAGACATTCCCAGGAGTAAAAAGTGATTGAAGAAGAGAAATATCTGGAAGACAAGATGCTAGGGTGAGATGCCTCCCTTGTGATATGCCAGCAGATGTTTCAGAAAACGTAGTCCCCATGGAACTTTTATAGTTTCCAAAGTGTATGACCCATAATTACAGAATAAGGAGCTTTTGCAGTTATCATTTAAAACCCCTATTACCTCATTTGTTATAAAGTTCACCCAACATTTCTTTCATGACTAATGCGCTCAAGACATGAGAGGTGGCATAGAGAGTGATGGATAAGGAACAAGACACAGTCTCCAATAGCAAAGGGCTTATGGTCTAGCGCAGCGGTTCTCAACCTTGGCTGCACATTAGAATCACCTGGGAATCTTTTTTTTTGGGGGGGGAGGGGGAATCTTTTTAAAATCCTGATTTCTGGGCCTCATCCTCCGGAAATTCTGTTTCTTTGTTATGGGGTGAGGCCACAACATTAGTAACAAAGAAACAGAATTTCCGGAGGATGAGGCCCAGAAATCAGGATTTTAAAAAGATTCCCAGGTGATTCTAATGTGCAGCCAAGGTTGAGAACCACTGGTCTATCGGCTTTAGCAAAGACACTTGATGCAGTGGAACAGCTGCTCTAATGGAGCTGCTTCCTGTGGGAGGGAGCATGTGCTGGCAGAGACATTCTGCCTGAATCCATTTAGAAAAGAAGACATCTTGTAGATTATGTAATCTAGGAACCAATGATCACTCTGTTTCTCCAAATATCCATGACCTGATCTAAAATAAAGACTATTTTGGAGTTATAAATGGGAAAGGCGAAGTCAGTAGCAGGCAGTGCCTTTGACAAAATCTGGCCTGCCTGGGATGGGATACCAAGGGTCTTTGGGCTAATCTTGTTTAGAACAACATGTTAATGATTTTATAAGGATCAGATGTTTTATTAAACTTGACAATGCCCATTTCATTAATGAACTTCATCAACACAGGCATTCATTCTTTTACCAATTAAGACAAAAGGTATGAAATAATTTCCTTAGGTAATCCAAGCTATCACGGAGGTATTACACATGTTTAAAATGCATCTCATTTTAAAGCCCATCACTGTATGCTTAAATTTAGTTACTTCTTTAAAAAGGATGAAATATTCCTACCAATCTCATAAACCGCTATCACTCAAACCCTTCCTGTTAAATGCTAAAAGTCGGAGTCTTCTATTCACATCATCGTAGAAATCACTGGGCTGCAGCAAACCTTAGAGGCCGTAGAGAAGCAAAACTGAGACCCAGGGCATGTTAGTGACTTGGTAAAGGTCAGACTGCTAATTGGCAGACATGACATTTAGAAGCTGAAGTTTGCTCCATGAAACATCTCTTTGAGAAAATACATTTTTGCAGAAATCAAACAAATAATCTGACAGCATAGACATTTTCCTGACGGCCAGGAAAGGCTTCCGACCAGAGAGTGGGAGAGGCAGTGAGGGCAGCAGCAGAGAGCGGGTGATGTGTGTGATGTGCCCATTAGAGGTTATTTACAGGGAACCTTCCTTTATCGCTCTACCTGTCAGTGCACCAGCACAGTGTAGGCTTGTAAGGGCAGGTGATGGATGGAGTTGCTGGGCTTTGAATCCCAGCTCTGCCTCTTACTAGCTCTGAACTTCACCTATGTGCTTAAACTCTGTGTCTCTGTGAATGAATGGGGGGATAGAAAGGGGGAACATATGTAATAATTTCAACAATAGAGATCTAAGAAAATATAAAAATGGAGAAAATAAACTATCTCATAAATGACTGCACAGAGTTAATATATTAATACATTTTGGAGGGAGCCTATGGCATATTGTAATCTCCAAGTTACTATTGACTGTTCTTAACAATGATGATCTCCAGGAGGATTGTGTATATGCTGGCTTATGTGATCTGATGGAGAATTAGGTATATTTTTAATATGTTTTTATTGATTTTAGAGAGATAGGAGAGGGATAGAAACACTGATGAAAGAGAAATATCAATGGGCTGCCTCCTGCATGGCCCCTACTGGGGATCAAGCCCACAATCAGGGCATGTGCCCTGTCTGGGAATCGAACAACGACCTTCTGGTTCATAGATCAATGGTCAATCACTGAGCCACATGGGCTAGGCAAATTAGGAATTTTTGATGAGGTAGAGAAAGCTGGAGAGATGAAGACTTTGGAGACTAACTAGTCAACATACAAACGTGGATCTCTATAGTGACAGATGGATTTGGAGTACATGTTTCTCTGTGTCACTAGAAAATCAGTCTCACAGACATCAGTGGGCATAGCAGTACAATCTGAAAATACAAATAGAAATGTTTAATAAAGCATTTGCAGCGCAAATGAAAGAATGGGGAAGAACACACTATCCTCTTTTTCTATGGTCCAGTTGTGAAACCCTAAAATATCAATTATGTTATGATCATTATAAGAATACTAGAATACAAAATCTGTGCACAGGTGTGTGTGTGTGTGTGTGTGTGTGTCCCTCAGCCCAGCCTGCACCCTCTCCAATCTGGGACATCCCTCTCACAATCCAGGACTGCTGACTCCCATCCGCTGGCCTGCCTGCCTGTCTGATTGCCTCTAACCACTCCCCTGCCAGCCTGATCGATGCCTAACTGCTCCCCTGCAGGCCTGGTCCCTCCCAACTGCCCTCCCCTGCTGGCCATCTTGTGATGGAGTGTGGTCAATTTGCATTTCACCTCTTTATTAGATAGGATTAGAGTTCATTTAGTCCAGCAGACCCATTTTAAAGATATAGAACTCAATTTTCAGGAAAGCGATTTTTATCAATATCACATCTTACCTAAAAAAGAATTTGAAGAAAACCCACAGTTTCTGGCTCCCAGTCTAGTGAACTCAGGTAAGCACAGCTGGTGCTAACCAAACTGGCATTGACAATAATAGTTTATTTTACATGTGGCTTTCCTCTTTCTTGGTAACCCCACCTCAACTCAACAGTGTGAATTTCAGTTTTGTAGAATGGATCAGAAGGGCCAGAGGCTGGCACCTAGGCAGTCTCCAGGGACAGAACAATAGCTAGGAGTCTCCAGAGTTGAGCTTTCCACATGGAGCACTGAGCCCATCAAGCAAACAGGTTGTTAGCACAGCCACTGGGGCCCACCTGAAACTAGCAAAGAGAGGCCAGACTTCAGGGTTGTAATGTAAAGATCTAAGCAGAGGCACTGCCTCTGAAGAACTGCTGCATTGCATTGCGAGTACGGAGTGAGGGTTACTCATTCCTAGGGCAGTAAAACGGTATCATATTGTGGGGACAAGAAATAACAAACAAGAACTCAATAATCAAAACCAGGCCACAGAATCACAGTAGGGCCAGCTAACAGACTGACCTAATGCTAAACATGGAAGACTCAGTCTCATGCCCTTTTGGTTTCTGTTGATTTGGGGGATATGTTGCTAAATGTGAGGCATAGAGGAACTTGCAGGTGAAGAGTCCTCGGCAAAGTCAATTGAAGTGTGTGAGGGGAGAGTCGGGAGAGGCAGTGATGCTGTTCAGCACCTCTGGACGGATGTCCTGTGAACTTATGATCTTGAGAACAATTCAGTTCAATGGTCACAAACTGATTGTGTAAACTTAGAGTTGCTCAGAGATACTCCTGGTTTAGGGCAAAGGCAAAAGGGCCAAACAATTGGTGGTGCCCCCTCATTCTCCTTTTATCTATTTTATATGGAGGATTTTTTAAAAAATATATTTTATTGATTTTTTACAGAGAAGGGAGAGGGAATAAAGAGTTAGAAAAATTGATGAGAGAGAAACATCGATCAGCTGCCTCCTGCACACCCCCTACTGGGGATGTGCCCGCAACCAAGGTACATGCCCTTGACTGGAATCAAACCTGGGACCCTTCAGTCCGCAGGCTGATGCTCTATCCACTGAGCCAAACCGGTTAGGGCTATATGTAAGATTTTATATAACTTTTATTTGAGGGACAACAGTACTGTCAAAATGTAATAATATTTAAAAATTATTATTGAATATTTTTATTCCTACTTATCAAATTTTTCTCATTCCAAACTCTGTTCTTTCAGTCTTAATTAAAAAGTAGCAATGTTTAGGCATTTATATAACCTACAAAATGATCACCCCAATAAATCCAGTACCCATCTAACGTCATACATAGTTATTACAATATTATCGACTGTATTTTCTATGCTGTACTTTACATCCCCGTCACTATTCTGTAACTACCGATTTGTTCTCTTTTATCCCTTAACCTTTTTACCAACCCCCCTAAACCCTTTGGCAACTGTCAAAATGTTCTCTGTATCTGTGATATGGTGCATCAACTGTAATTGAAAAATAAAATTATTATGGAAAACTAGCAAATTGTATAAGCCTGGTTAAACTCAGATTTTTACAAGTGATAATAGCTTTGTTCACTCATTCAGTCATCCATTATCCATCCACCCATTCTCTCAGCAAACAATGACAGACTATGAAGCACGGGAGACACAGTGTTGGCGTTCTACAGTGAGATGCAGATATGGACTTCCATGGAGGAGCAAGCTCTGTGGGTGGAGTTGATGTTAGAGGACAGTTAGGGACCTCCTGGAGTACATAGGTTTGAGGTCAGCAGAAGGATGTTTGTATCAATCATGCAAGAAGAGTCTGACAGAACAACATGCTCAAGGGCAAACTGGAGTAAGAAAAATGTCAATATTTGGCTTCTGCTGGTTACATTAAGATTAAGGCCGGCTCTCACTCACTTGGAGCTCAGTTTTGAGAATGTGCATCTTGTCTTCAGGGCAGGCTGTTGGGGAGGCCGCCTTGGGTATGACCCTCACCACCATCCTGGTTCCTTTGTCTATGTTGTAACTAGCTCTGGACAGTACAATCTCTGGGATTACTTGTACTTATGAAGATTTTTCCTGATTTTTCTTAAATATATGAACTAGTACTTAATGCATTTGTGTTTTTTTAAATAATTTTTGGAAACATATCATCCCAACTGAATATTAATATTCAGGGGGGAAGCCTGGGACTATGTCCCTTTAACAACAGCAAGGAAATATTATGATCACATATATTTTGGCATTGGTAGGATCACGTTCATGATACTCTAAAGAGAATATTCATTTAACTAAACATTGGAAACACACTCAAGGATAAAAAGGGAGCATGCTGTGTGTGTGTGCAGACTTTCGGAGGAAACTGCTTTCTGAATTCTAAGCCTTATTCTAAGATTTAACTTTATAATGTCTACATGTTCTATAATGTATACATTTTTGATTAAAGTAAGATGTAAGCATTGTTTTTAGAGGCTATTGATTCACTCGAACTGTGGTGTTCTACTAGAGTTGAGGTTTTGAGGCAGTTCTATGCTATCTGTATGTTGTATAATGTTGTCAAAGGCACCTGATGCAAAAAGGTGGGGGAGGGAAAGAGAACATTGGCTGCTACTTCTCTCTTTATAATCAGCTTATATATCATCACTGATTCCAAAGCGTGTGTGTGCAGCCCAACTGTGTCTTTTTATTTTTCTCTCTCTCTCTCTCTCTCTTTTTCTCCTGTTGCTCAGTGAACTCTCATATTACAAATAACTTTTGGAAAACTTTTCATCTGTCCCCTTTAAAAAACTCTAAGGATGGTTCTCCCATAATATCCAGTAACTTGTTTATTTTCTATACTAAAGGCCCAGTGCACAAATTGGTGCATGAGTTGGGGGGGGTGGTTCCAGCTGGCCCACCCCTATCTGGGCTGATTGGGCTGGGCCGGCTGGGGAGAGGAGCCGCAGGCAGTTGGCAGGCCGGCCCCACCCACTGGTAGAACTCCCTGGTTGAGGGGACAATTTGCATATTAGCCTTTTATTATATAGGATAATTTGCAGTTAATTTATTATGATTATTTTAAAAATTATCAGAGTTTTGTGGCTTGGGACTTTTAGCTCAGTGTGTGTGTGTGTGTGTGTGTGTGTGTGTGTGTGTGTGTGTGTGTGTGAAGCAAAATTAGGATTAGCCTGTTTTTGAGGCTCTGCCCTCCAGTCGGGCCTTTCATATCCCATTGCATTTTTTCCTCTGAGAAATGATAATGTTACAAATATGGTCAGTCTTCATTTTTTTTAATTTAAAGACCCAGACAGAGCAGTTTATGATTTAGCAATAGATTGCTGTAGACTGATTTCAGAACTTTGTTTTAGCCTTTTAGCTTCACGTTCACTAGCTTTATACTTGTTGGATACGTCACTAAAATATTGATTCATCTAATTCTTTAGGGAAGTGTGTGAACCTGACTGTTGCTAACTTAATATGAGCTACACAACTCTGTGAGGATTCAATATATTGAGGAATGAATGTGCAGTGCACGTTCTGTTGTGAGAAAATATGATAAAGAATCCCATTTGTAAATGACATTAAGTAGAACATGTTTCGCCTACTGAAAAGAACAAAGCTATCTAATGGCTCTAACATATTAGCCATCTCTATGCAGATAGATTCTGCTACTGTAATAGCCAATAGAAACATTAAAGGATCTCTCCTTGGAAACAGTTCCTAAGCAATATGTCCTGGTTACTGTGTGATTTTTGAAGTAGAATTGTCTGGTCTACAAAGACTTTCCTTCAACTTTATATCACTTTATTTATGTATTTATTCAACAAATTTATTTGGTGTTGAGGTTACAAACATGAATGAGACATGCTCTCTTCTCAAAGTCTGTACAGCTTATTAGAAAACATACATGTAAAGGATCTGAGCAAAAAATGTTATAAGTGCAGTTGTTTTAATTAATTAAGGAATGATTTGTCTCAAAGGGAAAAATGCTAACCTTTTTCCTAAAGGGATACATGACGTAGTGTGCTCTACTAGTAGAGTGAGAGAATAGCATCTACAATGCTCAAGGGAACACATTTTTTAAATGGAAAGTAAGTCATCTGTATGACTGTACAATGAGTAAAAGGTTATGAGCCTGGAGGTAGGGGCTTAAGTTAAAAAAATTATTAAATTATACAAGATAAAATGTAGACCATCAGCAATGTACAAGGCTTCCAATTTCTCAACATCTTTACCAACACTTGCTATTTTCCAGTTTTTTATTATAGCATCCTAAGTGTGAAGTAGTATTTCATATATTTTTATACTCAATGTGTTTTACATTTCCTTACACTGAGATTTTATTTATATACTAGAGGCCCAGTGCACAAATTCATGCACGGGTGGGGTCCAGCTGGGGGCCATCAGGGCTGGGCCAGTGGGGGTGAGGGGTGCAGGCAGTTGACTGGCAGCCCTGCCCCTGATCAGGGTGGGTGTGGCCACTGGGGGCATGGCTGGCCCTGCCCCTGATTGGGGTGGTGGAGCCAGTTTGGGGGTGGGGCCAGCCAGGGGGAAGGCAGTTAGCCAGCCAGCCCTGCCCCTGATCAGGATGGGGGGCCAATTGGGGGCTGAGCCAGCCAGGGGGAGGGGCTGTGGGAGGTTGGGGAGGCTGATCAGGGCCCATATCAGGCCAGTTGGCAGCTGCAATGAGGTCATTGGACATCCTCACTGCTGCCGTGGCTTCTGGCTGAGCAGGGCTCCCCCTGTGGGAGAGCACTGACCACCAGGCGGCAGTTCCTGCATTGTGCATCTGCCCCCTGGTGGTCAGTGCACAGCCTAGTGACCTGTTGTTCTGCTGTTCAGTCGATTTGCATATTAGCCTTTTTGATATAGGATATACCACTATATGCATAAACTATATATGCATAGTTTATACATGTATATGTATATAATTTCATTTTTCATTCAAATTTAAAGTAATTCTTATAGCCCACAATTTCTTCTCCTAGGTGTGCACTAAACACAAATTTGTAATATTTTAATAGTCAGCAAAAGTATTGTGTCTGTAAAGTGATATATAGATTGTGGATATTCATGAAAGAAAATGCTATACAACAATAAGTATGAACTAATTACTTCACAAAAGTAGATGAAATAATAATAATGCTGAGAGAAAGAAACTTCATATAAAAGACTGCATAATATGTAATACTATTTACACTTCAAAAACAGGCAAAAATATGTCAGGTTAGAAGTAAGGGTAGGTTTTTTTTGTGTGTGTGTGTGTGTTTTTTGTTTTTTTTTTTTTTATCATAGCTGTGTCTAGAAGACCATAAGAGGAGGGTTTTGAAGTAACAGTCATGTTCTGTTTCTTGATCTAGGTGCCGGTGTGTTCACTTCATCAATATTCATCAAGCTTTACATTTGCAGTTTTCACACTTTTCTTTATACAGTCATTGTAACTGTTAAAAGAAATAAAGAGTGATGAAAGCTGCAATGGTTTTCTATTTGGTACAAGAAAAGTTTAATGGACTTTATAAAAAATTGAACTACAGGAGTTTCAATGTTGGCCCAAGCCCATACTAAACATGGGCATAAAATATCAGTGCTCACTTACTATAAGATTGCGGAATATATATTTTCATGAAGTATGCTCTAATTATTAAACTATGTAGTATATATATTCTTTTCCACTAATATGATGTTAGTAAATATTGCTTCCCTTCCTCTACATTTACCATATGTGTGATACTAAAAAGCTGATGTTGTTATTGTTAAAGATGAAATATCAGAAATAACGATTGCAATATCATTTTGCAACCACTTAGGATGCTTATCATTTCTCAATTTAATAATTAGTTTTTCCATTTTCTCATTTCAGAATAGTTAAAACATGTAGTTAAATAGTCATTTTAATTGAGAGATTCTTTTGTGATTCCATGAATTATCATAAACTATAACTTGGGGGGAAAGAGATACTAGTATATAGAAAATTTGATTTAGCACAGTAAGTAGATATATAGAAAATAGATATTAAAAACACATCAAAGAGTTTCAACTGAAAGGTATTAATCGATATAATACTATTTTCTTCACAACTGAAATGCACAAAAACTTTGGTGTATTATGTAAAATGCAAATTCTATGAAGTCCTAGGAAAAATGTATAGCTGGTTATCAAAATATGATGAGTTTATAACGGTGACTATGTAATATAGCCCCAGGTAACAGTATAAAGTGCTCATCAGAATAGAGTCTAATTTAATTTGTTATTTTAGATTATTTAACGTCTGAAAAGGTGTTCTATGTTCTCATTTCTAACGTTTCATCGTATCTCCCTGACCTCACACACCAGGCCTGTACTGTACATATGACAGAAGGCAGTGTTCCTACCTTTAGGTGTAAAAAAATGAGACCGGGGGAGTTTGACTAAACTTCCAAAGATCCCACAGGCAGGAAGAACCTGGAGACAAGGTCTTATGACTGCTGAGCAGTTTCTGGTCAGCTGTACTTCCAGATTTTCTCATTTTGGAGCAAAAAAATAACTTTTTAGCTCATTAAATATGCAGGGGTTTGGATCACATGTAAGCAGCCCTCCCCCCCACCCCCAGGGACTTTGAATAATTAATTCTGATTTCTGTCCCAGAAATCTGCCTTTTCAATAAGTGTTGCTTCTCTAATGGTTACCCTGTAGGTGACATTTTGAGAAACACTGTTGTTTGGTCTTCATCCTATTTTACCTCACTTCCTAGCTGTGCTCTGTTCAGTACTGCAGACACTGGAAGGAGATTTCAGGGTGACAAGAAGGGAAAATTCAGAATGCCTTCCCCACCCCCCTTTCCCCCCCCCCCCCAGAATAGTCAGTCCATTCCCTTTCTATGTCCCTGATTCTATTATAAGGTCTCTAGCGCCCAGGCATATGGTGGAGGTAGGGACTCCTCCATGGCTCCAGCTCACACCTGAGAGCTCTACCTTGGGTCCACCTCCCACCAGTTGACCTTGGTCTGGGCTCCAAGAACATCACATCCTCCGGTTGTCCCTATGTCCCTAGGACTGAAAGGGTTTTCTTCCTTCCCTATGTTTGGGTTGCCACACCCCCGTCTCTTTTTGGCTTCTTGGCTATTCCCTAAGGTTTTTAACCAAACTTCCTGTACTAATTGTTCTTTTTCTTACATAGTTAGAATGAGTTTCTCTTTTCCAGTTTGAAACTTGACTGTACAACTGCCATAGTTTTTTATCCAAATGAAATCAATTTATGATTTCAAATGTCAGGTAAGTCAATTAATGCTACACGCTATCCCAAATCCAGGTTATACTTAGTACTTGCCAACTGGAGCAAAGGAGTCCAATTAGTTACATGGTCAAGTATCAGAGCACAAGGGTTAAACAGAAATGCTCTTATGACAGGTCCAACTGGATAAGCGAGTGGGAATATTATTTGTTTATTTATGTATATTTATCAAAGCACAATATATAGCACAAAGATGAATAAATGGCCAAAATATGGTGTAAGTACTAATTGATTTATCTGCCAACTAAGGATGCTGCCAACATCAAGCTAATGAAATAAGATTCAAAAACTAGAGGATCTGGGAGTATTGAATTTAAAAGCTCTTGTGATCCATTGTTTTCCTTGGTTTGCATTTTTTATTGCTTCTTCCTCATTATCGGATTAATAAAATCTAGAGCAAGCATGTCAAACTCAAAGGCTAACACGAGGCAAATAAACAAGGTTTAAGTTTATGTGGGTCTCAAAAAAACAAAAGCTTCAATTTTCATAGAAACATAGGTTTATTTCGATAGAGACATGCTTGATACAAAGGGCTGAAATAAATGAGTAATTGTTAGCATAAAATAATAGAACATTTTAATAAAAATCAATATTTTTTTTGAACATTAACTTATCAGACACTGAATAACTGCACAAATTAATAAGCGTAACGCAAATAAATTTTTCTTGTTCTCTGAAAGTGAAATACTTCCTGTTGCACACACCTAACAGAAAGTGAAATTCCTGTTGCACACACCTAACAAGTCAGTCCAAGACTAATGATATGGCAATCAGCTGCTAAAATATTCGCTGCTAGAATTAGTGGAGAGAAATGGTGTGCCTGTGCATAAGGCACTTCAGGGAAATGAAAATATTCATTGTGGGCCGCATGTGGCCCGTGGGCCGCGAGTTTGACATGCTTGATCTAGTAGAAGGTCTAAGTTAAGGTGTAGGCCTAAGCAAACACAATGTGGATTTGATGTGACTGGACAGTTCTAAGACCTAAGTTTACCTGAAGAAAAGACAGAAGAAATCCTTTTGCCTCCATCTGATTCAGCACAGTTACCTGGAGACTAGATTATGGCCTATGAAAAATGCCATTTAGATGAGTGCCTAAAAAAACTGTGGTGCATTTACATGATAGAATACTACATGGCTGTGTAAAGGGGGGGACTCTTGCCTTTTGGGGCAGCATGGATGGACCCTGAAATTATTAGGCTAAGTAAAAATAGCCAGGCCCAGAAAGATAAAAAAAACACATGATCTCACTTATATGTGGAATCTAATGAGCAAAATAAAATGACAAAATAGAACCAGAGAAATGGGCACATGGAACAGACTGACAAATGTTAGAGGGGAGGTGGTTGGAGTGGACTGGATGTAAGCAGGTGAAGAGAATAGCCAAAGAACATATATGCATAGCCCAGGGACACAGACAATGGTGTGGTGAGGGGCAAGGGAGGCGAAGATAGGGTCTGGGTGGACGTGGGACAAGGGGAGTGAATAGGGGACATCTGTAATAGTGTCAACAATTTTAAAAATGCCTTATGGCAAACTAATTTTTGGAGCAAAGTTTCACCACATTACTCTTGTAAACCTTGTATAGGTATAAGCAATCTCTTAGTGTCAAGGTTTCTGCTATCAGGTAATATATTTTGACTAATGTTCTTACCTCTTTTTGATTCTGGTTTGTTTACTTTGGCTGGTGTTTTCATCTCTGTTCAATCCTTAAGAACAGCATCATCCTAGTAATTCTAAACTTAATCCTCTATTGTTTCATACTCGCTGCATAACCTTGCATATTTTCAGTTCTCAGCTATTATCTCTAGGTCACTAAGTACAATATCTATAATTTTAAACTGGTAACAATTCCATATGACAAACTTATTAAATAATGACGATTGAACATTTCCATCTGCAAATCCAGTAGCACAATATTTCTGCAACAGAATTTATTCTATGTCTTACAACTCAGGCACCATTTTTTAAAAAATATATTTTATTGATCTTTTACAGAGAGGAAGGGAGAGGGATAGAGAATCAGAAACATCGATGAGAGAGAAACATCGATCCAGCTGCCTCCTGCACACTCCCCACTGGGTATGTGCCCGCAACCAAGGTACATGCCCTTGACCGGAATCGAACCTGGGACCCTTGAGTCCGCAGGCTGACGCTCTATCCACTGAGCCAAACTGGTCAGGGCTCATGCACCATTTTTAACCCAGTTCTTATATTTTTTATATCACTTAATGATATTTTTTAAAGTTAAAGACAACAAAAACTAACAATTCTTGCACACCAATAAATGTCCTTATCCTGTGTAGTCACATATTCAGTAAATTGTAATTTAAATGTATCTTAATTTTTTTTAAATTTATTGATTTCAGAGAGGAAGAGAGAGGGAGAGACAGATAGAAACATCAATGATGAGAGAGAATCATTGATCGGCTGCCTCCTGCATGCACCCTACTGGGGATCGAGCTTACAAGCTGGGCATGTAGCCTTGACCGTAATCGAACCCAGGACTCTTCAGTCCCCAGGCCGATGTTCTATCCACTAAGCCAAACCAGCCAGGGCTAGAAGTATCTTTATATTATTTTAATAAACAACAGAAATTTATTTCCCACAGCTATGGAGGCTGTATCTGAGATCAGGGCATCCGCACGGCTGGGTGAGGGCCCTCTTTGAGCTGCAGATTTCTCACACGGCGGACGGGCTAGAAGTATCTTTAAATCAGATTCTTCTTTCTATCCTGTTACCACTCATACATCCAGTGGTCATCATTATCTTTTGCTTACATTTCTTAACATCTCACCATGCTAATGGGTTTATAACCATTCTGCGGCATCACTGCTATTATTTTTTAAATCAAAGGCAGATAATATCACTCTTCTTCCTAAAAATAAGTAAATAAATACATAAATACTTACCTTTGTCTTTCACTTCCCACATCCATGGAATAAAACCTTTATTCCTATTCTTGTCTACATGCATATTCTCATGTCTTGTAATTAAGGTCCTCTTCATTACATTGGATAAATCTGGCCAACTTTTAGCTCATTAACTTTGCATTTGCAATGACACTTGCCCTAAATATCATTCCTCCCTCATATGTATAGCCTATTCACATTCACTTTTCATGATTTAGAAAAAGTATGTCTTCAGAGAATTCTTCTTTAGCAACTGAAGGGTGAGTTTTAGCACCCATATAACATTCAACTAATTTCACATTAAAGATATTTGTCTGAAAATTCAGGTGTACAGACACCATATTTTCTTCAACCAATTTATCTGTCATCACACTTATCCAATAATCTATTACATAGCCTATTCTTGATAAATATACAGAAGAAAAATCCCTATTCTAAGACCAAAAGAAATTATCTCCAATCACAGAGGAGAAAACATACATAAACAACTTTAGAAGAATGTATATGCACAACATAAAAGCATATACATGGCATTAAGATGGCTCAGTGGAGAGAGTAATTACCTCTGGTTGCAGTATGACCAGGAAAAGATTCCTGTCAGATGTGATCTCTGGTATAAAATGTAAAGAATGAATTGGCATGGGCCAGCTGCACTGGGCAGCAGATAAGGAGAACTATCCAGGGATAGAAGATGACACATACAAAAGCAATGTCTGCCTATTGAATTAATTGTAATTTTCTAATCATTCAACCAAAATTTTGAAATAACTATTATGTGTAAGGAACATGTGATGTTAATGATTTAGACATGCTTCTGCATTCAGACTTCACTATCCAAATGAGAGAGAATACACTAATGCCCAACAGTAGGGAACCCCTGTCTCTCCCACTAATTCTAGGCATTATTTAGCAATGAGGCAGCAAACACAGTGCAGGCAATTCAGTACATTGTTGTCTGCCACATTAGCTAACCTAAAATTATCAGAGAAAGCTGTGAAACACCCCAAAATGCACTAAACTACCAAAAAAGAAAGCAATTTTTTACTGGTTAAAATCCCCAAACTGTTTATTTCCCACCAGAAGCATGAAGATGAATGGGCTTTCTGATTTTTATCCCAGCATCTGTTCATTCTATTCACCAACCTGCTTAATCATGTTCTTCTGCCAAGAGTGACAGGCCATATTTCCTAATATGTTTTATTAGTTAAAATTACAAAATAGTAGATGTGATTTATTTGACACAGAAACTACAATTTGGGACATTCTCCAATGTTCTTCTGGGTTATTTTAGGCAAAAAATGTCCTCTGGAAAGTGCGAATGGTTTGTATAAATCCAGTCAAATCTTTAGTGCATCAGATTTGAGATGCACTAAAATCCAGGCAGGAGAAACAGTCTATAATAAAAAAAGAGTTTTTCTTTTTATGATATGCATGTGTTTGCTGTGTGTAACAACCTATTTCTTTTCTAAAATTTGTCAAATTTTTCAATTACAGAAGAGAACACATTTCTTTATATGTATTTTTTCATTGACTATTTAAGCAGCTTTTCAATTACAGAAGGAAACACTTTTCTTTTTATATATTTTTCTTTGAGTATTTAAGCTGCTCTTCAATTACAGAAAAGAACACATTTCTTTTTATCTCTTTTTTTTTCATTGACTATTTAAGCTGGTTTTTCCATTACAGAAGGGAATATATTTCTTTTTATATTTTTTTCATTCAATATTTAAGCTGCTTTAGAATCTCTTGACAAGCGCCTACTGACCAGAACATACCATCTAAAACGTTTGAGGCGGTCCCTTTGGCCTGGCAGCAATTAGAGCACGTGTTCAGTCCACATTTCATTGTCTGATCCAGCTTTCATTTTATGTGGAGTGTTTTTGAAGTGCATAAGAGCTTCCATACAAGAGCTGAGGTGGCTTAGCAGAGAGAACACCAGAGATCACAAGTGAGATTCTGATCTTGAAGGCAAAGTGCTTTCTCTGTCTGAGGAGAGCATGCCAGTTGCACGTAAAGAGGGGGGAAGCAACCAATGAGCAAAACGATATTCTCCCCGTCCGTTGAGCTCAGGTGATTTATCCCCACACTAACTGTCCTGAAATAGTTGAGCCAAAATCCTGTGAAAATGTCTAAACACGATGAATCAAATATCCTCTTGTTTTGTCAGATGGGTTTTAGTTCACTGGTGAGCCTACTATGTTGAGCATGTAAAAAAGCATAATTATTTTAACTCTTCGTTTTTTGCATCACATTTCTTGCTACATTAAAACACGACATTCACTGACTCTTCCAGGTGGCTTTTCTGTAAATGAATCATTGTTTGTCTAACTGCTTGACCTCATTAAAATCCTGAGAGCTATGTTCTAACTAAATTTTGATAATGCCACACAGACAGAGCTGGAGGTTAGAGGCAGTTTTGAGTGTTCTTTTATGAGAGACAGTTAAGAATAAATGTCATACACTTACCAAATTATTGAAAGGTTTAAGTATACCAGGCAGCTACAAATTCACTTGCACGCACACACACACACACACACACACACACACACACACACTGGAGTAGCTATTTTTTTGAGTTACTTTGTTTTGTCAGATGAGAAAATGCATTATGAGCTTCCCAAACTCAACAATAATATTCAACTGATAACCCATCATATTTAATTATTGTATAAAGGGTAGTGATTCCTCAGAGGCTAATCTGAAAGCTGTTTTCTCATAATTATAAAAGATGAAGGTCAAGAGAATTACTGAGGAAAGGAAAGCTGCTATTACAGCCGCTTCTTTTGCAGGGGAGTAACTTGACCTGTAATTTCAAACAGGTCAACGAACTAATTCTCAGAGGTTTCGCAACATGAATGAAACAAGGGAGTCTGAGCAGCCTGTGCAATAAAGCGGTTAATGACTTTATTAGAGATTTTGGTCACCTCACCACCTAAATAGATCCATTTATTTTTGTTTTCTTTATAATTTCCCATTTTAAAAAATGGCACAGAAAAACAGTTGCTTATCCATCGTTAATCTAGGAAATTGTATGGATAAAATAGCATGTGACCAAAATCTGGGTCTGGTGCCTGTATTCTTTATCCCAAACACCAAGTACACTTGTTCTTGCTCCCTCATATGTAGGAGCAGCTATGGGAGGGACAGATCAACAGTGACATCTCTTTTGGTCCCTAGAAATGCATTATATTTCACCCCTTGTAGGGTGCGACTATAGGGTTAAGCCTCAAACTGACCTGTTGGCAAAGCCACAAACAAGTCCCAGCTTAGAGGGCACAGTCCTCTTAGCATTATTAGGCTTGACCTAATGACACTCCCTAGATCTTATCTGGGTAGCTAATGGGCTGTGGGAGGTGCAGCAAGTGCTGGCAAAACAAGTGAAACTCACAAGAACATTGTAACTATGGTGACCACTACCTTGTTTACCTCTGGCTATAAAATAAAGGCTCAGCTCGCCTCTGGATCTGTCTGTGGCCTCAGCCAGGCACAGGAAGATCCACCTAGACCCAGCTAATTCTCTCTGTCTGTCATTTCTTCATCCATTCGTCGCCCTCACTCAGGCTTTCGAACCCTTGGCTGAGCTGGCTCGGTACAACCCCTAAAGATGAGATTGGCATTGATCCTAACCTTCAATAAGTGGTGTTAAGTTCACACACACAAAAATGAGCTCCTTCCTGCTCCTTCCAGCCAGTTCATGCAGAACTGAACAGTGCTGGAAAGAGGCCTGAGTGAAGGAAGTGTAGAATTGGATATTCCCACTTTGTCCCAAATTGATTAGGGTTATGACCCTGGACATGTCATTTCATCTTTATGAGACTCTTTTTCTACATCAGTAAAATCCAGATATTACTCTATCTTCCTTCTGCCTCAACTGACTATGGTTATGCCACTATATGAACACATTTTTACATGGGGTTTTTGATTGCTCATTATGCTTTTATTTTCATGTAGTAAGTTATAAAATAGGGGGTGTGATAAATTATATTATTCATTAACAACAACAACAAACTCTTAGGGTTTTGCTCTCCTTCACCTCCAGGAATGCTTACATACCCCTACCATGGTGACATTGGCCTTGGCCACATGACTTTCTCTGGCCAATGGGATGTGAGCAAGGTCAACATTGTACATTCCATGTGGAAAGTTTATAAGCTTTACAAGCAAGTGCATGCTTTGCCATGTTCCTTTTTCTTCTGCCGAGCGACCAGTCAGATTCCAGACAGAGCATGTTGTGTCATCCTGGGGCTGGAGTGAAGGTGAGCTGAGGCAAAGCCACATCTGACCTGTGGTGGGTACGTGATGAAAATAAAAGCGAAGGCTTTGTCATTGTCAACCTCTGGGATTTGGGTGTCCTTTATTCCCATTGCATAATGCAGCTCGAGCCAACTAATCTCCGTTTGCATTTCTAAACACGGTTCTGCTACATATTCTGCTTATCTCCAATTACATAGACATACTGAGAAGGCTAAAAAGGGCTAATTCCAATGTAACCCTGATATTTGGGGAGTGGGGAGACTAGCAATCTGAATCCATGCCAGCCAGCCCAGTGTACATTCTTGATAACCTATAATTAAGTCAGTACCTCCTTCCCAGAAACTGGTCTTGCAGAACCTGTTACAGAGGCCATAAAACTGTGAACAGTGCACTGCCCCAGAGGGAGGGTTATTAACACTGACGCCAGGACAGACCATCAGATATGGCCTGGAGACCCCCAACACCTGGGGGCCTTCTTGCAAGGCCCACAAAAAGGACCGGAAACATAATCCATATCTGAGGGACAAAGATCCCAGGAAGATATAAAAGAGAAGCCCCCTGCATGTTACTTTACTCAGATTTGGAAAGTTATTCCCTGAGTCCACTGGCATAAATAAATAGGGTAACTCCTTTTCTCTAAAGCGTAGCTTGGTTTTTCTTTGGTCTTCTGCAACAATACCACTATTTCAATAAATGTATTCCTTATATGTCAAAGTCAGTTGTTATTTTTATTATATGTAGAAATACCTGTGGCATTTTTGTGGATATTTTGTCCACCCCCCTCCCATCTATGACCCACCCACTCACTCTTCACCCATGGCTACTTGTTGGTTTGGGCAATAGGTGACAGCAGCACGAGCCAGTAGTGCAGATGGCAAAAGAGGTCTGGTGGGTGTCACTCCCCTCCCCCCCTCACTGTTCTGACAGAGGCTACATTCCACAGGACAGACCCCTTTTCCAAGCTAATGAGTTCTGTCTAAGTTCCAATGGCTTAGTTCCCTCTCTTGTCCTTTCAAGCCTAGAGTAGAAATGGCATCCCATGGCTGCCAATCCCTGGGAGCTTCACTCCCCCATGTCTGTGCCCTTAGCCCTGCTCATGCCTCTTGAGTAGACTTTTCTTCATTCTGTTCAGTTGGACCTTGGAGCCTGGATTCTGTTTCCTATGAGACACTCAATGCTAGAGTATCCTATATTTATATATCCTTTTGATAATTCTCCAGATGAAAAATCTATTATCTTTGTCTTATTTAAAAGTGAAGTTAATCTGAATTATGAATCTAATTTTATTAATCATCAATTTTCAAATGGATACATCTTAATAAAATCTTCATTTAAACTCTTTAATCAGCCCATTCAAGTACACAGCATTGATAAGAGATATATATTTCTTCTTTTATTCAAATATAGATGTTGTTTCTCAATGAAAATGTCTATTTTTCATTGGGGTTATGTTTTAGGTATGCTTTATGTGCCTTTAAATTTTTTATTGCACTTGGTAGTAGGATTTCACTACGTTTTATTTTTTAATGTATTTTCTGGCATAGAGGCACACTACTCTGTTGTACCCAGTCACTTCCAAACACTTTACTAAATCTGCATGTGAAGTAAATATAACTTTATTTCTATTCCAGTCTTTGCACAATATATACCTGGGTGGAACTTCCACCACCATTCACTTTAGTGTAGATGCTTCAGAATGACTGAAAGACGTCCCAGAATCTCACCACGCTAGTGCTTCCCCAGTGGTGGGAGCTTCTGTTTTCCTCCAAAATGGAGGCCTCCCTGTTCCTTCATTGTTGCATATTCTTTAGGCTGTTTCCCCCCGAGGAGAGATTCACTGCATTGAGAAGAGCTTGCGGGACCTGTCCTGCTAGAACATGGGTCTGAGATGTGGACAATGCATCTCTCTCTGCTCTGCATCACAAAACACATGATCTCTCCAAAATCGGCATTTTGTGTATCTGCAGGGTTTTTTGGTGTCTTTTTACCTTCCAGTCAATCTGCCTGGCATAGTGTCCCTGATATTTTTGAACCAATTTTTCCCCAAAATTATATCTAGAAACTTTCCTTAATTATTAAAATGACATATAGGGTCATTTTAAAATTCCAGGGAAACCTGTTTGAACTACCACAGTTACACAGTAATTAAAAGTAAAAAAAAAATCACTATATTTAAAATATACAATAAAATGATTAACATGATCCACATGCTAGGCTAAGCAATGTGTACATGTATATATGCACACACATATACACACATACATGTATATGTGCACATATACACATTCATAGGCAAACACACACACACATATTATATAATCACATTTGATATTCACAATACACCTGTGCAGTTGATAGCTTCTTATCTTTACTTTGGAAAATGGAAAGTTAAATTAAGATGTTAAAATTAACCACTTGTCTGTGGTTTATTTACTAACACAAATGAAATGAAGAGGCTTTTATCATTTTTTTAATTCTAAAAATTAGGTTTTGCTTGCTATGTCAATGGGGAGATTTACTTTTTTATTAAATGCATTGGCATAACATTGGTTAATATGATCATACAGGTTTCAGATGTGGGTTTCTATGCTACAAGATCTGTATATTGCACTGTGTGTCCACCGCCCAAAGTCAAATTTTCTCCCATTACCATATATTAGCACCCCCTTCACCCCGCCAAACCCTTCCCTCCAGCAACCACCACACTGCTGTTGGTGTCCAAGAGTTTCAGTTTTACATCCCGCATATGAGTGAAATCATATGGCTTTCAGGTTTTTCGGACTGACATTTCACTTAGCATAACCTTCTCAAGGTCCATCCATGTTGTTTCAAAAGGCAGTATTTCATCCTTCCTTATGTCTGAGTAGTATTCTATCATGTATATGTACCCCATCGTCCTTATCCAGTCCTCTACCACAGGACACTTTGGTTGTTTCCATGTCTAGGCCACAGAGAATAATGCTGCAATGAGCATAGGGGTTCATATATCTTTGTGAATACATGTTTTCGAGTATATACCCAGGAGAGGGATTACTGGGTTGCATGGTAGCTCTACTCTTACCTTTTAGAGGATTCTCCAAATTGTTTTCTTCATTTATTATAACAGTTTACATTCCCACCAGCAATGAATGAGAGTTCCCTTCCTCCACAATCTTTCCAAAACTTGTTCCTACTTGTTGATAATGGCCACTCTAACAAATGTGAGGTGGTGTCTCATTGGATGGGGAGATTTAAATGCATATTTTACTACAATCCATTCATGTTGGTAAATATGTTTCATAAAAAGTGCAAAGCCATATCTTAGGAATTTAAAATAACTGGTAGCATGTAGTGGACTGAAGAGATATTAATAAAGTTGAGGGATGTGTGCCACACAATGCAGTTTGCGGGAGGATGTCAAATGCATAATGATGTTTTTCTCCTACTCTGTGAAAGACGAGGGAGGCAGAAAGAGTGAAACTCGTTGTCTTCCCTGAAGGGAAAAATGGGCAGAGGATGCATTTACCACTTCTTCCAGGAACTAAATGAAAGACTGTGCCAGGCACATCCATTTGAAAAACAGTGCTCCAGGGGAAGACAAGCAGTGACCCAAAAGTTATCCAAAGCAAAGTCCTCACGGAGGGCGGCCTTTCCTCCTCTGGACCTGTCTCCTGGAATTATTATTTGGCAGGAAGGTGGTCCTGGTGTCCCTGAAATCAGACATTTCCAGTGCTTGCCACAGGATTCTATGCCAATGTCCTTGGGTCTGGATTAATCAGCCTGTGCACAGAGAGCTTGAGGATAATCCTGGCTGGAGGGTCTCCGTGCAGCTGCCTGAGCAGATTCCCAGCTTTCCGGCGTGTGAAGCCACTGTCATTATTTAACAGTATATGTCTTTGCTGTTCTTGAAACTCCAAAGTTTCTGGCCAAACGAGCTATGGTTTATTGCGGTGATTCTTTGACATCAACCCTTAACTTTGTTTCCATGGACATTAAATTCAAATATTCTCTAAAATCTGTGATTATGGAAATTTAAAAAAAATGTTTAATATTGCAAAATATGCAAACATGAAAGAGTTTACCAGCATAAATTCTTAAAAGAAATTGAAAAATATTTTCAGTGGAAGATAGAATCACTTCCCTCCTGATACAGCATAAGAATCATAATAAAAAGAATTCCATTTGGCATGCTCAGATGTTTGAGGGGAAGAGTCAAATTATTTTTTCTGCAATTTTGAAGTCAGGAGATTATTGGTCTCTAACAGTTTGGTTGAAGAGGTATTGTTATTTGTTTAGGTGATTTGCCATGACGTTAATTCCCCTGGCTGCACAACTTTCACCAGTGGGATGGTGACGGAGATGACCTTAATTGTCCCTCTCAGTTGAGTAAACTTCAGACAGATTTTTTTTTACTAATTGTGAATTCTTACCTTTTCTTAGAGCATTTACTTAATAACATAGTTGACCCTTGAACAACACAGAATTGAACTGTGTCCATCCACTTACACCTGGGTTTTCTTTTTTAAAAAATGTATTTTTATTGATTTCAGAGAAGAAGGGAAAGGGGGAGAGAGAGAGAGAAACATCAATGATGAGAGAGAATCATTGATCAGCTGCCTCCTGCACATTTCACTCTGGGGATCAAGCCTGCAAACCGGGCATGTGCCCTGACCGGGAATCGAACTGTGACCTCCTGGTTCGTAGGTCAAGGCTCAACCACTGAGCCACGCCAGCTGGCTATACCTGGGTTTTCAACAACTATACGGTCAGCCCTTTGTATCTGGGTTTTGCAGCAGATTTCCAGCAGCAGATCAAATAGACTGTTTCTGATCTGTGATTTGTTGAATCTATAGATGTGGAGGCCGACTGTATGGTTATTGAATAAATTCATGTGTGCATTGTCCTACCCCATTTCATATACAGGTCATGAACATCTGAGGGAGGGAAATGAGCATCCTGCCATAGATTTGCCAGATCCTGCGGAGTGCTGGCTCTGCTGTGACTGGTTAGGGAAGGACAGAAACCCATCCCACATGTGAGTTCCAGCAGGTGCCATCAAACAGAAATGGACATGTGTCCTATTACTTCAGCTTGCATTGGGAAGAGGACCAGAAAGGTCACTTATATAGTATTGACTGGATGTTGTTTTAATTCCTATCTACAGCAGCCAACTCAAAGGTCTGGCTACTCAAGCACAGAAAACCTTCCAAATCCCTCCAATGAAGTTGCTTAAAAGCTACCATATTCCTATTTTATTGAGTACATTCCGTTTCCCTCTAAATTCAAAAACAAAAATATCACTTTAGAATTCTGTTTATATTTTAGGACCAATAGGCTTCATCAAATTTAGGAAAAAGGATGGCAACCAAAAAGCCAAAAATGTTACCAGACTTTGCTCGGAGGGCCCAGGAAGCAGGTGCACCTCTCTCAGAGTGGGACAGGCATGAAGGATGCGGCTGACAGTGATCCCGGTGGTCAAGCCCAGGCCCTGACATTTCCCAGGTACAGTTGCAGATGAAGTCCATGCCTCATTTCCCGTGTCCTAACAATTGACTTCCTAGTCACCAAATGCCAACCCTTGATTTTTTTTCATTGTGCTTAATTACTTCAAACTTTGAAATTTCAAAAGTCAGTACCTCTGGTTTTCTGACTTTTTTATGGGAGTTAACTTTAGAAGTCAATACGATTTGACATAGTGCCTATCCTTCCTTAGCCAAGAATCATCAGTTTGCAGCCAAACCTAGACACATAGCTGGTGCCGACTGCAGTACAGAACTTGTGCGTGAAGTCGTGCTAAAGGCAACCACATTTCCAAGCTTCTTTTCAAACCTCAACCCAGGTGGCCCGAGCAGGCCCTGCCAACTCTAATCTTGCTCTTTCAAATGGAGCTTTGGCCCTTATAAATAGCACCGTTTTCAGTTATGCCTCAAAATAAGTTTCTATTTTCTACTGTATGGTTGGCAAATAGCTGTGAGACAGATTTGTTTCAGCTAATGACAATGAATTATTGTCCTCTATTTAAAAACCACTTCAGTTCTTAACTCCTTTGTTTAGGAAGAAAACCTGGAACTTTAGGAAAACCTTCTGGCTTAAGCTAATATGTTTGTGAATCAAAGATCCATGGAAATAATCATGTTGAGGTTTTCTATATTTACAGTTGCATTTCCTTTTGAATTGTTTTAAAATATTAACGAATGCAAATATGTCCTGGTATCAGAGTTAAAATGTTACATTTTGATTGTAGCATTTCTGATTTAACGTGGGGATTCCATGGTAGTGACCCACACCTCTTTTCTGTAGCTCCCAGTGTTTAATGTGGAATCGGCTACTTTAGATGCAAACATGTAGATAATAAGAATAACTCTTCATTACTGCTATTCTGAAGCAATAGGTCAGGTGCTTTAGATCCATTTTCAGGTACGTTCTCATCATTATTGTCAGGATAATAGGTTGAAGCACATGAAATTGTAATTTTTGTATATTTTGACTTTGGAAAACAGCATTGTCCTGCTGTTCCACCGAGTACATATCTCTGACTCTGTTTTGCTAAAGCGAAAACTATGGAATAGAAAAGCTAAGTAAGATGTTCCAAAAACTACAAATCTGCAAAAAACACAACTATTGTTCAATGCAGTCTCTTTTTTGAGTTCAGACTCTACTAACTTGAGGATTCACTGACTCGAGGTTTAAATCTGAGTGTCTGTTTGTATCAGGACTCTTCACTTGGCATTGTTTCTCCCATCAACTCAGTTTGGTAAATAGCCTGGATGGAGTAAGAGCCCTGAGTAAAAGTTAGATTCATTTATTTTTATTTTTTTAAAACTACATGCACTCAGGCCTTTTGATCTAGGCTTTGGCAATGGACAGAACAGCTTTTCTAGGACTAGAGAAGGGAAAACCCATATTCCAAGAGAAATCAGGCTGAAGGCTTCTTGGGCTACGTGTCATGTTGAGGTGGGTTGGAAACCCGGGTCGGGGTTTGGATTGCTGAGGACTGGAAATTCCTTCTCGATTCACCTGCCTGTGCAAGTACTAGTAAGTGTTAGTATGAGCGGATCTAAATACAATTTAAGCCAGCTTCCGGGGGCAGATCTTTGACCTTTAAGGTTTTCCTGTTTCTCTCTCGTTCCTGACGTATCCATCTCAGGGGCCCCTCTGCAGTTTACCTTTTAGTTAAATTTTACCAAATTTGAAAACTATCAATTGCACAAATCATAGGAACAAATAAGTATTGTGTTGCAAAAGGAAGAGTATAAATCATCCAATCTTTAATGATATCTAAGACTTTTTTTAAGTTTTTAAAGCACAATTATAAACTGATTATAATATTGCCTAAGTGTGTATCTTTTTACAAAACTTCACACTTCCTTTATAGGGGTTTCATCTTACACTGCAAAATACCAAAGTATTTGTGATTACTTGTACAGATTTACAATGTTATAAAACCTAAATTATATCTACTAAAATGGATAAGACATGTGACAATATATGGACTGGGAGCAGATAAAGTTTAGTTCCAGTAGTTTCTTGAGCTTTGCTCTCAGACCCAACTCCAAAGGAACCAAGAAAGCAGATTTCCCAGACCGTGTTGATAGTATGATGGTATTGATCAAGACATTAGCAAGTTTTCTATGTAGGAAAAATAAAAATGGCCCATATGTTTGGTAAATACCAAATAACACATCTTCATTTGAAGATCCACAATTACATCGCATGTTAAACTTTTTGAAGTTCCCAAAGGGGAAATAACCTATTTGATAATGTTTAACTGGTTGTACTACAATTCCATTGCCAAATCTGCTCTGACTTTGGGATATTTTTTCTCTCGATAGAAGATCTATGGAGATCTGTTCTAGCTGGCGTGGTTCAGTGGTTGAGCATCGACCTATTAACCACTATGATGTGCACTGACCACCAGGGGGCAGACACTTCAACCAGTAGGTTAGCTTGCTGCTGGGGTCCGGCTGATTGGGACTGAGTGAGATGGGCTGGACACGCCCTGGAGCCCTCCTGTGGTCCCTCCCCTGCTAGCCAACCTCCCGCGTCCCTCCCCGGCCCCGATTGTGCACTGGTGGGGTCCTTCGGCCTGGCCTGCACCCTCTCACAATCCAGGACCCCTCGGGGGATGTCAGAGAGCCAGTTTCTGCCTGATCCCTCAGGCCAGCCCAAGGGACCCCACTGGTGCATGAATTTGTGCACCAGGCCTCTAGTATTACATAGTTAGAGTTCTTTCCTAGTAAATATTCAAAGCAAGTTCTTCCCTAGTGGCTTCAATAGAAGAAAATGAGCATGAATATCTTTACAGCATCACATATCTGGTATTATAACTAAAGGTCAGTTGTCAGACTTGCTATCATATTTGATATTTCAAGCTTTATAGCTTATCAAATAATGTCTGGAAGAAATTTGGTATGTCTATTTTTTCAGCTTGATTTTCAAATGTTTTTCTTTTGTGGAATATATAATACAGAGAGATATAGAGAAAATAATTTCCTCAGAAATTCAGAGAATTTGGGGGGAAGTCTCTTTTTTAACACAAATCTAGAAGTGACATTTCCCAGCTACTAATTTATTTTAGCATTAATCATTGATGAGTTGGAATTGCGTATTTACAAATAATTCCCTGGAGACCATCTGCTAATAGCATTTCTATAAAGTTGTCCCTTAAAAATGTTAACAAAATTTGTTCTACTATTGCCACCTACATTGCTTCAATGGGAATAGTGTTTGGATAACAACAACAGTTATTAGTGTGATATTCAAATACAGTGAACTATGATACAGTATATCAATATAAATCCCATTTTATTGTGCCCTTCATTTTTCAAGTGATACTGAATGCAAGGGAGGTGATATGGTGATCTCAAAAGGCAAGGATAGAAGAGCTAGATTAGTCATAGGTATAGATTAAGGCACAAGTTAAATATAATATAACCTAGATAACAAGTTTGAAAATATGCACGAATGGTGAAGTGTTTGAAAACGGAAATGTCATATACAACATTGAAACACATGCAGCGCACACACTGAGTGGATGCAACCATCACAATAGCATAGGCAAGGTTACAGGGGAAATTCACAAGCAGAGAGTCAGCAAAATGCTCATGGTGTCCTGGGACCCCCTCCTTCTTCTAAGTAGAATGATACAAAAGAGTGTCCCCCTTCCCCCAGACTATTTCACAAATTAAGCAGTCAGTTGAAAGGCAGCACAGTCACCCAAACATTATTGCAGAAATGTTCATCAGAAAGCCTGGATTCACAGGCTCGAACACATTGCTTCATTGGCAAGATGAACATACTGATTGAAGAGCTCAGTTACATTGGGGATTTGGCAGTTTAAGGCTGATATCAGCTGGCCAGTTCATGCCTAGGCTGAGAAGGGAGAAAGGTCTAGTAGCCAACAATAACTTGGTCTCTCCTAACGCACTAGTCTCTAGAGAAATTTTTTTGTTAAAAAGTCATGTTTCCCTCATCTTTGTATCTTTGTGCCTACCATGATGTCTGAAAGAAATTAATTCCTCATTAAAGTTTAAAAGAAACACACACACACACACACACACACACACACACACACACACATTATAACAGTCCTATCCAGCTGGCTCAGATGGTTGGAGTGTCCTCTGTACACAGAAAAGGTTGCGGGTTTTATTCCCCATCAGGGAACACCACGGTTGAAGGTTCAAACCTAGGATTGAACTAGGTTGGGGTGAGCATGGGAGGTAACAGACCAATGTTTCTCTCTCATATCCATCTCTCTCTCTCTCTCTCTCTCTCTCTCTCTCTCTCTCTCTCTCTCCCCTCCTTCCTCTCACTCTCAAATCAATAAACATATCCCCAGTGAGGATTAAAATAAAGAATTGAAACAAATGTTGGCATGTAAAAATGTACAGAACTATGATCTGATTATGGGGTTAGCTCAAGATGAGGTCTCTCTGGAGTAAGAAAGAAGAAATGTGCTTTTGATACATTTTTTGTATCTTCACAGATAATACATTGATAACAAATGAAATTATTATAGACTAGAGGTCCGGTGCATGAAATTCATGCACCGGGGGAGGGGTCATTCAGCCTGGCCTGAGCCCTCTTGAAGTCCCTCTCACAGTCTGGGAGCTCTTGGGGAGCTGGCCTAAGCTCGGACATCCTTAGCGCTGCCACGAAGGCAGGAGAGGCTCCCGCCACTGCTGTTGCACTCACCGGCTGTGAGCCCAGCTCAGAGCTTCCGGCTGAGCCATGCTCCTCCTGTGGGAGCGTACTGACCACTAGGGGGCAGCTCCTGCATTGAGCGTCTGCCCCCTGATGATCAGTGCATGTCTTAGTGACCAGTCATTCTGCTGTCCGATTGATTTGCATATTAGCCTTTTATTATATAAGACTAGGGGCCTGGTGCATGAAATTTGTGCATGGGGGGGGCAGTTGCCTCAGCCTGACCTGGACCCTCTGTCATCTTCCGGGACTCTGGCTGCTCCGGGCCTAGGCTCAGGCCTACAGGCTTGGGCCGGCCTGGTTCCCAAGGCCCCACCCCATTTTATCAAGAGAACAAAGTCAGCCTTAGTTACAGACCTCACCGAACCCAGTACAGTGCGTCTGTGCATACAACTGTCTCATTCATGTGCCTGCTTCGCCCAAATGAATTACTAACATCTTGAAGACATAGCTCTGTCTTAACCTGTTTCACCTTCAGTGCCTGGCCTGGTGCCAGGGACCTGGGAGTGTTTGCTGAGTGAGTAAGTGAGTGAGTGAGTGAGTGAATAAATAAGTGAGTAAGTGAATGAGTGAATGAATGCGGCAGAAGTTCCCGCCTCGCTCCAGGCTGCCCAGCACCCACCCTGGGAAGTTCCCATCCCTCTCCCAACTGCCCGGTGCCCCACTCCAGGCTGCATAGTTCCCGCCCTGCTCCTGGCTGCCCAGTCCCCCAGCCACTCCTTCAGCGGAGGCCAGGGCAGGCAGGAAGCTTGGCTTCCTCCATTGATCACCGGGGGCAACCCAAGCCTCCAGCTCCATGGCCGCTGCCATCTTTATCAGGTTACTTTGCATATCACTTCGATTGGCTGGTGGGCATGGCAGGTGGGCGTGGCTTGAGCGTAGCAGAGGGACAGCTAATTTGCATGTTTCTCTTTTAGTATATAGGATTGATTATATAGTAGAATAAAATATTTAAGAGAATAAGAAAATGAATTATTTAATTAATAAAATAAGGAGCTAAAAAAAGGAACTTCTAGGTAATGAGACCAATGTGAGAAGTCACAAGCAGGCTGTACATGAGAAACAGCATGATCATTGGCTAGAATCAATGGGAAATAATATTGGAAAGGTAGGGAGGGGACACATCAAAAATACTAAAGTCCTAAGAAGAGTTAAGATCTAATTTGCATTTGAACAAAAAAATAATATGGTGATGCTCCAAGCAGAGTCATGGCAAAAGAAAAGTGATACATGAAAACAACTAAAAAAGATGAACAAATACATACATGTAAATATTACCTATACATGTAAATGTAATACATTTGTAATATACAATATATTATATAAGAGCATAGGGTACATAGTGTCTAATATAGCTTCTAGTATAGCTTATATATGATTTATATAGTATTTACTATATAAAACATACTTATAATTTAAAGTGAGCATTATAATTTATAGTGTCTAGTATAACATAATATATATACATATACATATAATATATAATTTAGAAACAACTACCTAGTGTATATATTGCAATTATATATAACCAGGCTGCAGGTACTAGACTGGGAAAAAATAATGAATGGAAAGTATAAGAAATGAGACCAGCTGTCTCACTGTATTTCCCCTTAAGATATTTACTAATTTTAAAGTAGTGGCTGAGAGGCTAAACTCAACAGTATTAAAGTACCAAATGGACAAAATTGGAGTTAAAGACTCAACTGAAGATGAAATCATGTGGTAAACACTGAGACCTCAGACAGTACTGTCCTAGTACTGCCACTTGCAAAAGGATAAGCCAGAAACAGACACTAACATTGAGATAATCCAAAATATGTCAGTTCAATATTAATTTCATCATGAGAGTTTATCTTTATCCCAGCTGCCCTCCAAGAGAAAAGAAAAGGGTTTCTGGAAGAAGGTAGTATTATACGATGTTTCTAACTGCATCCCAATTTTTTATAGAAGTCTTACTTGCAATAAAAATACCTAGAAACAAAAACATTACATAGAAAGAGAAAGGATAAATATATGATAGAAATAGTCCTAAATGAGATTTATATAATTGAGCTCAAAGGTAAAGATGCTCAATAATTGATTAATTTTTATCAATAAATTAAATAAAAAAGGTAGTTAATCAGGAAAATAAAACTATAAAAATGGTCTAAAAGAGATTCTTGAAGAAAAAAAGTAATACTTAGACCTCTATAGTTGTATTTAATATCAGATTAGACAAAATATGAAAAAATATTAATATGCAGAAAGATGGATTAGGTGAAAATGTTGAAGCATAAAAAAAGTACTTTTTGATAGAGAAGTCAAAAATGAATATGAAACATGGTAAGATATTTACTTTTTTAAAGAAAATGTCATTCTGCTTTTTTATAGTGACAACACTATTTTACATTCCAACTAACAGTGCACCAGGTTCCAATTTTTCCACATCCTCACAAACAATTAGTTTTCTGTTCTTTTTTTTTTTTAAATTTAGTTTTATACTAGCCATCCCAATAGGTATGAGTTTGATATCTCACTGTGGTTTTGACTAGCAGTTTCCTAATAATTAATAGTGTTGAGCATCTTTTCATCTACAGATTGGCCATTTGTATACCTTCTTTGGGATAAAGGTTTATTCAAGTTCTCTGCAAACTTACATTGGGTTGTTTATTTCTTTGTTGTTGACTTGTAAGAGTTTTTGTTTGTTTCTAAATATTAGCCTTTATCAGACACATGATTCACAAATATTTTCCCATTCCATGAGATGTCTTTTTACTCTGTTGATTGTGTTCTTTGATGCACAAAAGTTAAGTTTGATGTAGTGCAATTATTCTATTTTTGTAGTTGCTTGTGCTTTTAGGGTCATAGATAAGAAATTATGACCAAATCCAATGTTAAGGTTTTTTTGCATGTTTTCTTCTAATAATTTTATATATTTAGTTTTTATGTTTAAGCTTTTGATCCATTTTGAGTTATTTTTTTATGTGTGGTATAAAGTAAGTGTCCAACTGCTTTATTATATATGGAATGTAAATCAGAATAAGAGCATTTTGGTCTGACCATTGTAAGTACTGTATATGCCAACATATAATCCATACAAAGTAGTATGGTTTTTCACTAATAATTTATTATGCATGGGACTAACTTTTTTTTCAAGTGTAGAATGTGAGAACTTGGCTAATATAAATAAAGTTATTTCTGTTTGAAAACACCCATTTATTCACTCCCTTCTGGGAAGTTTAAGCATCATTTTCCTAAGCTATTTCCTCTCAATTTAAAACATACTGTTGTAAGACCAGGAATAAACAATAGTTTTATATTCTCTTAACAAATTTTAAAACTAAAACAATAAATCAGTGGAGCATGGTAGTGGCATAAATAATGTTGAATCAAAGTTATAATAAACGTAGACTATCAATTGCAAATGGATAATTCATATAAGCTTGACAATTTCTTCTGATTTTTAATGCTATTTCTTAACTCTCTATACTACTGCTCACACACTTTACTTAACTAATGTTTTTCATTTGCCTATCAGCCATTTTTACCAAATCACTGAAAATCAGTTTATTTGTTATTCAACTGAAAGGGAAGTATTGTTATATTCATAGAGTTCTTTGCATTGCCAAGAAGAGTATGGTTCAATTGTGTGTGTGTGTGTGTGTGTGTGTGTGTGTGTGTGTGTGTGTGTGTGTATTTACGTACAAAAAAGAAAAAAGAGAATTAATATGAGAGCATGCTGCAGGTATTGAGGGGGCGGGGGGGAGGCCTTATTTCTATGAAATTTATCGCATTTATCTCCCCTCCCATTCTATCCTAGCTCCTTCATCCTCCTCTCACCAAAATGTAATGCTAGTACATTTGAGTGTTTCCCAGTAGGAAGAAATGTAGTTGCACATTCAAATTCTTCAGACCAAAAAGCAATCGATACACAATGGCAGGTATGTTGTTCCAGAACAAAATTGGTTTTGTGCTTCTAAAGGAAGAGCAATATGTATCTGTGAGAAGAAAAAATCCAACCTTGAAAGTAACCACATTTATCTTCCTTCAAGAGAGAAATTAAACAAAAAGTTAACTCTAAAGTAATGATTAACTTAAGTATCTTTCATTGACATGACATATTGTCCTTCTAAAGGAAAAGAAAATATTAATAACCAAAGAGAAGAGACGAAATCTCATGTTAAGCTCAAGGAAAATATGGATGTTTAGTGCATTAGTGCTTTTAAATCATATAAAAATGGTGTTCAGCTTATTTATGCCTCCATGCACATGTGTGTGTGTGTGTGTGTGTGTGTGTGTGTGTGTGTGTGTGTGTGTGTGTGTGTGTGTTTAGCATTCAAATATAACCATTTAAAAACTTGTATTCTGAGCCCATTTTCTTTGAGCCTTCTAACATTTTCTTACTTATCCAAAACATCCATCCAAACAATCAGCTACTGCTTGCTTATGTGCTTATGTAAATCCAAGCCTCCACTTATATCTCCATACAAAACAAATGGACAATGAAACATTCTGCTTGATGGTCACCAAATGGAAGAATCTATCTCCTCATTGTCTTTCTGGAACAACATTGAAAAGAGCTGCCTCAGCAGACACATGCGCTGAGTGGCCGCACACCACACAATACAGTCTGTCCACCAGACCCAATTTATTATTTTTTGTAGTCAACTCCCAAGTCAGAGGATCTCCATTGTAGATTAGCTGGGTGTCAGGAGGCAGTAGTAGTGGTGCAGCAGTTGAAGCACAGGGGGTATATGTTACCTCCTTGTACAATATTCTTGCTGGCTGGCTTATGAACTTCCTGAAGAAATACCAGGGAATAGGAGATGGATGTCCACCATGTCTGAGTCTTTCAATGCTATCTTCCCTTAACTTGGCTGAATCTCTTTTAGTCCCTCATTCTCCCCTTGTATTTATTTTATATATATATATATTAGCCTTATTGTGGCCTCTACAACACACCTCCATATGCTTATATCTGAGAGATGATTAGGTGAATTTGCATAAAAGTAAATGACTTTTGAAATAAACAACACTTTTAGAAACTATGTGATAGGTTGATCGTCAGAATTAAACTTGAATTTGCGGTTGAAGGTCTTACCCCAAAGTAGAATTCACCCTGAAGGAACTGTGAATCTATACAGTGGTTCTCAACCTTCCTAATGCTGCGACCCTTTAATACAGTTCCTCATGTTGTGGTGACCCCCAATTTCATTGTTACAAACTGAACATAATTAAAGCATAGTGATTAATCACAAAAACAATATGTAATTATATATGTGTTTTCCGATGGTCTTAGGAGACCCCTGTGAAAGGGTTGTTCAACCCCCAAAGGGGTCGCGACCCACAGGTTGAGAACCGCTGATCTATAAGTTCAAAAACTGGGGAAGTGGTTTATCTTGAATATTGTAAGTTGGTGGTGATAATTTACTATGGCATAGGCTTATGTTAAGAGAAGAATACAATGAAAAGAACATTTTTAACAACAAATCAAATATATTTGGCTGTATCTAAACAATGGTAAATTGAAACAGCCAAGCACTGACAAATTTCGCTCCCTGCAACACCTGGGGAACATAACCTGAAGGACAAATGTGGAATACTAGAACAATTTGGGTTGAGGGATGATGGAAGAATGAAAGGTTATCTTAACTCTCTGCTACTAGAAGCATATGAGGGAACTTTAACAACTTACTTTGATTAAAAAAAACAGAAACAGAGACAGAGAAAGAAAATTTGTTTAAATTTCTAACTCAAACTAATCAAAGAGATCATATTATTAGTTACATAGGCTTTATCTAATTTAAAGTCATTAGTAATAGTGGGAAGTAACCTATTTCAATTTTATTGATCAGCATGAAATAGGCCAGGACAAGGGTGAGGTGACAAAAGCAATTTTCTCAAGTGCAAAATTTAAGGGGCGCAAACAGTAATCAAGACAAATAATAGTTTAACACACCACTTAAAAAATAAAAATTAATGCAAAAATCATATGGTGAACAAAAGATAACCATTTAAAAAAGAGAATTAATATGAGAGCATGCTGCAGGTATTGAGGGGGCGGGGGGGAGGCCTTATTTCTATGAAATTTATCGCATTTATCTCCCCTCCCATTCTATCCTAGCTCCTTCATCCTCCTCTCACCAAAATGTAATGCTAGTACATTTGAGTGTTTCCCAGTAGGAAGAAATGTAGTTGCACATTCAAATTCTTCAGACCAAAAAGCAATCGATACACAATGGCAGGTATGTTGTTCCAGAACAAAATTGGTTTTGTGCTTCTAAAGGAAGAGCAATATGTATCTGTGAGAAGAAAAAATCCAACCTTGAAAGTAACCACATTTATCTTCCTTCAAGAGAGAAATTAAACAAAAAGTTAACTCTAAAGTAATGATTAACTTAAGTATCTTTCATTGACATGACATATTGTCCTTCTAAAGGAAAAGAAAATATTAATAACCAAAGAGAAGAGACGAAATCTCATGTTAAGCTCAAGGAAAATATGGATGTTTAGTGCATTAGTGCTTTTAAATCATATAAAAATGGTGTTCAGCTTATTTATGCCTCCATGCACATGTGTGTGTGTGTGTGTGTGTGTGTGTGTGTGTGTGTGTGTGTGTGTTAAAAATGCAAAAGGAGCCCTACCTGGTTTGGTTCAGTGGATAGAGTGTTGGCCTGTGGACTGAAGGGTCCCAGGTTTGATTCCAGTCAAGGGCATATGCCCGACAGCCAATCAATGATTCTCTCTCATCATTGATGTTTCTATCTCTCTCTCCCTCTCCCTTCCTCTCTGAAATCAATAAAAATATATTTTTTAAAAATGCAAAAGGAAGAGCAGTAATGGAAGCCCAATACTAAACCTACAACTTAATAGTTTCCAGCTTGTTAACACTAAATTTACCTCTAAAGCATTTAGCAGCAGATGAAATGAGACACAATCCTTCCAGGAAAGAACATCATTAGCCTTATCGTGGCCTCTACAACACACCTCCATATGCTTATATCTGAGAGATGATTAGGTGAATTTGCATAAAAGTAAATGACTTTTGAAATAAACAACATTTTTAGAAACTATGTGATAGGTTGATCGTCAGAATTAAACTTGAATTTGCGGTTGAAGGTCTTACCCCAAAGTAGAATTCACCCTGAAGGAACTGTGAATCTATACAGTGGTTCTCAACCTTCCTAATGCTGTGACCCTTTCATACAGTTCCTCATGTTGTGGTGACCCCCAATTTCATTGTTACAAACTGAACATAATTAAAGCATAGTGATTAATCACAAAAACAATATGTAATTATATATGTGTTTTCCGATGGTCTCAGGCGACCCCTGTGAAAGGGTCATTTGACTCCCAAAGGGGTCGCGACCCACAGGTTGAGAACCGCTGATTTATACGTTCAAAAACTGGGGAAGTGGTTTATTTTGAACATTGTAAGTTGGTGGTGATAATTTCCTATGGCATAGGCTTATGTTAAGAGAAGAATACAATGAAAAGAACATTTTTAACAACAAATCAAATATATTTGGCTGTATCTAAACAATGGTAAATTGAAACAGCCAAGCACTGACAAATTTCGCTCCCTGCAACACCTGGGGAACATAACCTGAAGGACAAATGTGGAATACTAGAACAATTTGGGTTGAGGGATGATGGAAGAATGAAAGGTTATCTTAACTCTCTGCTACTAGAAGCATATGAGGGAACTTTAACAACTTACTTTGATTAAAAAAAAACAGAAACAGAGACAGAGAAAGAAAATTTGTTTAAATTTCTAACTCAAACTAATCAAAGAGATCATATTATTAGTTACATAGGCTTTATCTAATTTAAAGTCATTAGTAATAGTGGGAAGTAACCTATTTCAATTTTATTGATCAGCATGAAATAGGCCAGGACAAGGGTGAGGTGACAAAAGCAATTTTCTCAAGTGCAAAATTTAAGGGGCGCAAACAGTAATCAAGACAAATAATAGTTTAACACACCACTTAAAAAATAAAAATTAATGCAAAAATCATATGGTGAACAAAAGATAACCATTTAATTAAATGTAAGATCAGTATATGCTTTTTATGTATTCTAAAGTGTTTTACTCTCCGGTTCATTAGCTTGTAGGCCAATAGTTAAGCCTTCATCCTCAATTGTTTCACAACTTCAGGACATAAAAGTACAATTTCACAATTTTAAGTATATGTATGTTCTTAGCATAGTAAACCTTGTCCTCCTCTATTCCACCGAATATGTTATTTGGTGGCTGTAATTCTAAGGCATAATCTATGAAAATCAAGGCACTTGAAGAGTTTCCCTTTATATAACTGTTCCTTAATTTTATTTCTTTCTCTTCTGCTTTCAGTTGTTGCTGTTGAGAAGTCTTCAGTCTAATTATTTCCTCTATTATAGAAGATTAAAATACAGACTCTATTTTTCTCTTATACTGCTGTTATATCATGTTTGGCTTTGTGTCCAGCAGTTTCATAAATAGCTATAGTAATAAAAGGGTAATATGCTAATTAGACCAGATATCATTTCAGACATCATTCCAGACTTCCTTCCAGACAAAGCCAGGCTGGAGGGAAACCCGGGTCCTGGGTGCCTGCTGGCGGCTGGAGCGAAGCCCAGGTCCTGGGTGCCATAGGGAAGCCAGTGCCGGCAGCTGGGGAAAGGAAGCCCTACTCTTGCACAAATTTCTTGCATCGGGCCTCTAGTATATCCATATTAGGATTTGTTTTATTTACCCTGATTAGGATATAATGTTCTACTGGATATGATGACTCATATTTTTCACTGTTCTGGGAAGTTCCCAGTTAATTTTTTCATCTAAACGTGCTGCCCACCATTCATTTTATTCTTTCCTTATGGATTTACATACACACACATGCACACAAGCACAAAGATTAACTTTTCCATCCTACCATGTATAAATCTTTAATTTTCATTCATTTATTTTCCTTTAACACATACCAATCTTTCACAACTTATCTTAAGGTTTATCTAATTTCTCTTAGTAATCCCTTAAGGAATAATTACAATATTTGTATAACTTCCATTATACATCAAATTGGCCTGTTTATTCCCAATAGTTTCTTATTTTTATTTGTTATTTTAATTTCATACTTTATTAAGTTAAATATTTCAGAGATATCCTTCTCTATATTATTTTTTTCACTTCAAGAATCTAAACCTATTGCTGCTGCTGCTTCTTCTTTCTTCTTCTTCTTCTTCTTCTTCTTCTTCTTCTTCTTCTTCTTCTTCTTCT
>NW_005353409.1:392721-408015 GCF_000412655.1 Myotis brandtii
TCTTTCCCTCTTTCTCTCACCTCCGTCCCTATCTCTTTCTCCTCATTTGCCCCTCTCCCTCTCTCTCAGTTTTTTCTTTGTGCTTGATGATTTTTGGTTATGAGCTTATCCTTTTCTAAAAAAATCTGTGGGACTCCCGTGGTTCTATATTGGGGAAAAAGATAATTTCTTATTCCAGTGACCACAGAGGACCACGAGCCAAAAACAAGTCTGAAGAGTGTGCAGATCTAATGTGAAAGTTGCAGATTCAGCTGTTCCTTGTCTCAGATACAAGTCTGCCTGATGCAAAAGGTTGTAGGGCTCTCTGTCCTCTGGCCAAGCGATCTCTTTCCATCTGCCCACAGCTTAGTCTCTACACCCCAAGAATATGCTTTTTTTGGGGGGGGGTGTGGTTGGACACCTCTTCTGCCACCTTTTGGTACAATAATGCTATAAATAATGTATCTTATCCATGACAAAGTCTTCCTATAGACAGAGATACCCCAGGACACCTAGCATGTCACATACAGGTAAGAAGTCTATTCCTGTTACATTTATGAGATTAGGCTATATTGAACTCATTTTTTAAATTTTTAAAAATATTTATGGCTGAAAGTATTACATATGTCCTCCTTTTCCCCCATTGACCCCTTCAAGCCCTTCCCTGACCCCCCCACCCTAGGCCTTTATGCCCTATTGTCTATTGTCTGTGTTCATGGGTTGTGCATATATGCATACAAGTTCTTTGATCTCTTCTCACCTATCCACCCACCCCTTGTTAATTTAGTGCAAATTCCTCTACTGATTTATTTTAATCAATTTGAATTTTATTATTTCTCAATAGACTGAGATATTAATATAACCTTTTACTGAGATTTATTAAGAGGATAGTACTTTATTGAAATTCTAATTCTTCTAAAGTTAATTGGCATATTTACATTCACAAAGTATATGTTCAATTAAAGTAGTTTATAAAAGTAAATCATTAATGTCATTGAGACTTCTATTGCAATTCTATATTCTTGAAAATATTATTCTCAACTTTTCTCTCAATTTATTTTGAATCTCTGTGGATTTCCCATTCTTAATTATAATTTTGTAGGGGTTTGTGATTTTTAAAATATTTTTATTGAATCGAAAAGAAAGTTACCTCTTTACTGAATTAATGTTAATCTTTATTTACCAGTCCCCTTTTCCCCTTTCTGTGTAATTAGTTCATAGATCTTTTAGCAATTTCTTCCATCTACAGGTATATTTTGGTTTATTGTCCAACATCTTGTTTTAAAGAGCTAAATTATTTTCCCCAAGCATTCCTGAAGATATGCCATGTAAGTTTTGATAGTATCATTTGTATCTAAGTGGCGATATAATTTGTGTGTGGTCTGACTCAGTGCAGGAATGTTGAGTTTGTCAAACGCACAGCGAAACAGCCACAAGCTCTCAAGAAAGACATAATCACACAGGAAGATGTCTAAAAAGTGGCATCTTAAAAGGCAAAGTAGATATTAGAGTTTATACATGAGGAAAGGCTCTTAATTTCAGAAAGAGATCAGTAGAAAAGGTGTGATCTAAAACTTTGAATGATAACAGGAAAATAATTTTATAAAAGAAATACTTGATGGCAAATTATACACTTACATTTTTCCTTTTGGCATTAAATGCAGTATTTGTCAATCTTTGATGAAAATTAAAATAAGATGGAAGGAGAAAGCAAGAAGTTTCCATGAAAAATGATTTATTACTTTCTTTATAACTGTCATGCTCAGTGAAAGTTGCTGAGGGTAGATACAAGAATGACTGAGATTGATAGAATCTATGCTATCAGGGCGACCCTGAGACTATCATTCTCTGCCATATGGGCATTTCTTTGCACCTTTAAGACATGCAGAGTTATCTCCCCAGGGTTGGTTATTATACCTTCAAAGAGATTCTGCTATAAATATGCTTTGAAGATTTTAATTTATCAAGATCTATTCTTTTTGTTTTAAGAATTACCAGATTCTAAATCTTTATTTAGCCTTTCCTCCTATGTGCGTTATCTTCTTATTTGGTTAAAATAATTCTTTTGAATAAAATCTTAGTCTGTAGTTAATGGCCTGATCTAAGCTAACTCAGCAGTGACAGCTCTTGATGAATAGCCCACAATTCAGTCCAAAAAGGAAAAGTACATTTTTATAAGCTGATTTATAAAATATTTTCTATGTTTAATGTTTTATTTTATTTTAAAAAATTTTCTTGTTTCTAGGGTTTGTTACTTCCATCCTGTGTTGAATTATTCTTGTGTATCCTAAGCTATTTTTATCTGCTTGATTGTAACTAAGATTCTCTGCCAGCTTTGTTAAGAATACTGACACATTCTACTCAGATAAAGGAAAGGTTTGAGAGAGTAGTTCCAAAAATACCTAAAGGAAATTAGTCATTAAGTGTTTTGGTTTTAAGAAAAGAGTCAAGAAGTAAATCATCTTGAAGGAAAGGTATTCTATTACTTAAAAACATTACCATTTTGAGACAGACTTTGGTCTTATAGAGGTCCCCAAGCAATATATTATACCAATGAGCTTCTAAAACTAAAATTTTCCCATAAGGGGGAGGAATACATAGGCTATGGACGATTATTTCCAGATGTAGTTATTAATTATTCAGAAGCTAAAAATAATTTTTAGTGAGGGCAGTATAACTCTGAAGTATTTGAAGCAGTATGTAAATACTGGCAATGATATTTTATTCTTTGTTTACTCCTTTGTCTATTTTTTCCCAGTCTCTTCTTTTCCTGCTGACAATGATTTGCCTTGAAGCCCTAAATCTTTTCAATAATGGCAAATACCTTACTAGCTGGCTGCCATGCATTAAAAATAAGACATTTGGTAAATAAAGCTATTCAATTAACTCCCTCTCACAAATGATGCCACAGTTGGTCAACATGGAAATCGTTTTTCCAAGTTCTTTCTCCATTCCACATCTATCTCATAAATTTAAAACCATTTTTCTCTTTGGTACTATTTTTATTTTTCCCACCTGAGCTCCCATACCCTCCTAATGACTCTTTCTTCCAGAACCTACACTCTATCAGCTCCCTCATGTATTTTCTCTGAAATCTTCCAAATTCTGACTAACTTGATCAATAAATCTTTACGAAGTATTTAAAATAATATTATCCCAAACTTAATATACAGCAATTCTATATTTGATTGACATATCAAAATTTCACATATTATGCTGTAGCATTTTTATAACATTTATAAAGAAGTATTCTTTGATTAAATGGTCATTCTACACTTTTTTGGGGGGAAACACACAAAAGAAACCATGTATAACACTAATCTTATCTGTCTGTTTTTTGAGAGAATTTATATAAAACTTTTTCAGTGGAACCCTGAACAAGAAACGCGTTTTGTTGTGCTTCACTTACTGATGTGCTTTCTTAGTATTGGTGCTACTTGAATGAGAATACTGTTGATGGTAATACTGTGTCTAATGTGATAGCTTTTCTAGTTAAAGTGGCATGTGGAAGTGCTGTCACAACATTTTGATCGTCTAATGTAAGATGTGGAATTTAAATCAGTGCCTAATTGTTAGATGTCAATACTACTGTCAAATAAATTACATTATCTTCCCCGTCAAAACTGAGAAACAATGACAATATTAGATTTTGTATAATTTTCAATGCAGTTAGATCAAAAAAGGAGAATACACATAAAAAGTTCTCTATTCATGTGTCCATTAAATTTATTTTATAATAGAGAAAAAAATGAATATTCTAAATGTTCTCAAATAATGTGACATTTGAATTCTATCACAATCAATGTAACAGTAAACAGCCATTAAAAATGATGCCATTATAATCTAGAATGAACACCTATAAAAGTATAATGGAATGTACTTTTGTATGACTACTCTTTTTTAAGCACACATGTATGCATATTAGACAAATAAATAAAAGAAAATCAAACCTTAAACTTTGATCAACCTACTTAATCAACATAGCCTATAAGACTTGAGTACTGTGACCATCTGCATTAAAATGACCTGGTTATTAGTACTATGAATTAAAATGACCTGTCTCAACAGGACTTAGGAATTTGGTTCAGAGCAACTTTTCCTGGGAAAGAGAAAACTGTAAACCGACATATAACTTCACTATTTGCATCATCAACTTTATGGAAATCAATTATGTGATATGGCAATCACCTTGGAAAACTATACACACAATAAGAAATAGTTTAATTATCAAGTTAACTGCAGCCTCACTTTACCCATCCTAAATGATATCTCAGGATTTTTGTCCAGTCTCCAGTAGTTCCTCTCCCTCGAATATCTACCTTAAATCACTGAGTCCAGACCTCAAATCCTATAAATATACATTTTGACTCTCCAATTCATAGACACTACTGAATGTCTTCCACTGTGTTGAGGTGGTATCCCCCCTTACTGCAGTGATTTTTAGTAATTTAGATCTGCTTTATTAATATGTTGTTTTTGGGGGGAGCTCAATGGAATACTTTTTGTTGGTTTGGGGATTTTTAGATTGATTAAAATTTATTATATTCCTTTTTCTAGGTATAATTGATAAATATAAATTGAATATATTTAAGGCATGCAATGTGATTACAGTGGGGCCTTGACTTAAGAGTTTAATTCGTTCCAAGACTGAGCTCGTTAAGGAGCTCGTTAAGGAGCTCGTTAACTCAAATTACTCTATCAACTCAATGCAAAAAATCAGCTGAGAGACAGCTGGTATCTCAAAAAACTCGTTAGTCGGGACACTCCTAAGTCAAGGCCCCACTGTGTTTGATATACATATAGATTGTGAAATGTTTACCACAAGCAAACTAACTAATCTACTCTTTACCTCACGTACTTATATTATTTCTTTCTTGGTGAGAACACTTTAGACCCACTTTCCTAATAAATTTTAAATATGCAATAGAGTACTGTTAATTATTGTCAAGACACTGTACATTGGAACTTAAGTTCTACATTTTTTTAATTTCACAAATAAGTGAGATTGTGCAGTAATTGTCTTATTGTTGCTGGCTTATTTCACTTAGTGCAATGTCCTCCATACTCATACCTGTTGTCACAAATGGCAGAATGTTCTTTTTTTGTGTGACTGAGTAATATTCCATGATTCCAATAGGAGTCTATTATATATAAACATATGCAACATACAGAACAATTAAATTATTAACAGATATATGTTAATATACATAACACATTTATCTCTTTTCTTCTGCTAACTTTGACCTTAGTTTGTTCTTTTTCTAGTTCCAGGAGCTTCAAATTAAGTTATTTATTTGAGATTCTTCTTTTCTTTTAGTGTAGTAAAATCTCAATATAACAGACTAATTTGGGCAAGGGTGTGTCCATTAAAGCCGAAAGTCTTATATAAAAGTTTAATTTAACAGAAACACTTTTTTATATGTATTACTGGAATTTTAAATTTAAGTAGGTCTAGTAAATGTGTGCATCCACCAGTCATCAAAAGTAAACAAATGCACACGTTTGGGGTGTGGCTTAGCACCATCAAAACATCAGCAGGAACACGTTCAAATTGCTGCAGAGCCCGCTGGCATGACTCAGTGGAGTGTCCAACTATGGGCCAGGAGGTCACGGCTCGATTCCTGATCAGAGTACATGCCTGGGTTGCAAGCTTGATCCTCAGTGTGGGGCATGCAGGAGGCAGCTGATCAATGATTCTCTCTCATCATTGATGTTTCAATCTCTCTCTACCTCTGCCTTCCTCTCAGAAATCAATAAAAAATATTTAAAAAAAAAATCTGCTGTAGAAAGTCACACCAGCCATGCAACAACAGAACCAATTTCCATGTGGGATGCGGTGTGATCACATGCTAATCATTCACTAAACACTGATTATGAGCTGTGACTCTTGGATTTATATGTGTATACTATAGTTGTAGATATGTAATATTTATGTCAGGGAAATTTCTGCAATGTTTTTCCAACATATGGTCTATTCCCTAAAATTTATTAAAAATAACAGTGAATCGCCCTGACCAGTTTGACTCAGTGGATAGAGCGTCGGCCTTCGGACAGAAGGGTCTTGGGTTCGATTCCGGTCAAGCACATGTGCCTTGGTTGCGGGCATATCCCCAGTGGGGGGTGTGCAGGAGGCAGCTGATCGATGTTCCTCTCTCATCGATGTTTCAGTCTCTCTATCCCTCTCCCTTCCTTGCTGTAAAAAATCAATAAAATATATTAAAAAAATAACAGTAAATCAATAACAAAAAATAACCTGTTAATTTAATTATAAGCAAATCTTGGTTAAAAGCATTTTTAAGTTAACAGTGTTAATTTTCACATATGACATACCACCAGAAATTGTGTCCATTAAATCTAAAGTCCTTTAAATTGAGTTCTGCAAAATCAAGGTTTTACTGTTCTTTCAAAGAAAATAAATAAAAGGTCCCTCTCAGTCACTAAGGGCAATTGACAACTCTGAACCTCACATGCAAAATGAAGTAGGAAGATAAGTAGCCTTGGCGTGTTCTTAAAGGAGAGGAAACTGTGGGTCACCTGACGCATCCTGAAACTTCCTCAGTCCTACCTGAATCTCTTCTGCCTAACTGCAATATTTTTAAAAAGCAGTGAAATAGCATTGTTTTTAATGACAACACTGACTTTTTTCTTATAAATTTTCAGTTAAAAGTTGGTTTTAAATATATACAAAAATTGTGTATTTGATGAAGGTATCATTTCAAATTAGAAAATAAAAGGTGAATTATTCAAGAAATAATGCTGGGACAAATGAAAAAAAATGTTGGATCACCACTCTATGCTTCTAATAAAATAAGTTATCTGTGGATCAAATATTGAACATTTAAAAAATAACATATAATTTTAGAATAAGATGAAATAATTTTAACCTAAACAACAAAGGAACTAGTTGGGTAATTCTATTATAAGATACACACTATTTTATGAGTCCCAGGAATAGCTTGTTTTTGATTAAATTAGATACCATGTGAGTAGTAAAAAGGTCCATCACTAGGGAAAAGATTGTAAAGAAGAAAAAGCCAATGAGACTGGGCTTGAGAATTGAATAAAAACATGAGGCATTTGTCCATTATCCTAGTCACAAAGAGAGAAACATAATATAGAGCAGAGAGTGTGGCATTTGTGAGGATGTAGCGGGATTCCTGCATTTTCCTCCACTCACTGAACTCCACGATTAATGTGTAATTTTCATTTAAGACCCTACTGGCTTGTAGGAGGGAAACACAAGTTGGATTTTCATAAACTCAGGGTCTTGAGCTCAGTCTCTAGTCACAATTAATAAGAACACAAAACAAGCTTCAGAGTCAAACGCACCTGTATTTGACTCTTATTTCTGTCACTTTTTCCTGTCTACGTTGGTCACATTACTTACATCCTCTAAGTTTGTTTGTTATTAATTAATTTAGTTAGTTTGTTATATTTTAATCGAAACTCATTGGATTGTTTTAAGAATTAAATCACACAATTTATATAAAATGCTTAACAAAATTTCAAAGAGAAGCCATAATGAATAATGAAAAGTCATTATAATAGGAATAACAATACTATTGATAGTAACAGTAGGATTGAGTAATTGTTGTCATTATTATTATTTTTTGTTGAAAGCATTACTTTAATTTACTATGTAGTTTGTTCCCATTCTTAGCAGTTTCCACCGCTAATAAATATATGGCTTTGTCCTTTTCTAAAGTCATGGCTAATTCAATATCCAATAATAAACAAAGCATATTCATCTTACTCAAAATTTCCAAAGTAAATCACACATGATGGACTTGTAGGTGGAAAAGAAATAAATCTATACGTATAAAAGCCTAATATGCAAATTGTCCCTGCAGGAGTTTTAACCAGGAGACCAATCACTAGCTATGACATGCACTTACCACCAGGGGACAGCTCAGAACAAAGGAAGGCCCTGGCCAGCAGCTGGCAGCAGGCAGCTGGGGAAGGGAGGCCCTGGCCAGCAGCCAGAAGGCCCCGATTGGCCCTGATCACTGGCCAGGCCTAGGGACCCTACCCGTACACAAATTTTGTGCACCAGGCCTCTAGTAAATTAATAAAAATTAAAAGCTGAGGGGTAAACCTGAAGGTATTTGCTCATACTAAGGAATAAAATCTTGTTTTTCAACTACCATTCAAATGTAAATAGTGTCTTGTTTTTTCAAAAGTGGAAAGCTGCAGAGGAAAACTTTACCTAAGGACATAGCTCAAAAAGCTCCTTCTATGAAGGAGTAAGATTTTTTTTTTAAAAAAAAAAAAAAGTCCCCAGTGTCAAAATAAGACAATCAAGGAACTTCTTGTCCTACAATTCAAGTGGAAAATGTATTAAAATCAGTTCCTGGAATTCAAAATACAGCTATTCCCTCATCTGGATTTGTTGTTTCAATTACAACACTTGGATGATCAGGAAAATTCCAAGTCCATGATTAATTTAATGTGAGCTGAGCTTAGTAGCCTTCAGTCTCTCAGTATATGACAATATAAATCATCTATGGAGAAAATACCCTTAAAACTGAGTCCTTGAGATGCCCACTGATTATCTTCATCCAGCACATACATATATATTGTATTTTATACACACAAGTTTCATCATAATGAGACTTAGAAGAAATCCTCTAAACCCTGTTAATTTTGAAATATCAAGTAATGATTTATATACATTTGAAAATAAAAAACTATGACATTGAAAATGTATTCAAAAACCAAGAAGCAATAAGACAATGTCTGAAGCTATTAAAAATAAAGTCATGGCCCTGTCAGGTTTGGCTCAGTGGATAGAGCGTCGGCCTGCGGACTGAAGGGTCCCAGGTTCGATTCCTGTCAAGGGCATGTACCTTGGTTGCGGGCACATCCCCAGTGGTGGGTGTGCAGGAGGCAGCTGGTCGATGTTTCTCTCTCATCGATGTTTCTAACTCTCTATCCCTCTCCCTTCCTCTCTGTAAAAAAATCAATAAAATATATATTTTTTAAAATAAAGTCATGAATAGATTTCCTAGAAATAAAAAAATAAAATCAGTGAATGAAAAAATGAACAAACAAAATTAAACAGTGATAAATAAAGAACAAATTGAAAAATACACTTAATGAGTAATACAAATCACAAGGTAAATAAAGAAGGTGGAAATTTAAGAAACAAACAGCGTAGAATGAAGTGCTCTAAAAAACTGGCATTTAAATTAAAAAAAAATACAGTGGGGAGACAATTTTTAAGTCAATATGGAAATGTGTAAAGGTTTACACATCAATATTTGTTTATCCATAATAGAAATAGAAAAAGACTAAGCGTAAATAGAGAAAATAATAACATACATTCCATTAGAGGAATGGTAATATGTTAAACATTCTAAAGCCCTGGAATTGTTTGGAACTTAGATGAAAATAATGGGTACACTTAGATTTTTAATGTGGTATCTCACCCTGGCTGGGTCTCTCAGTTGGTTGGAGTTTCATCCCATACACCAAAGGGTAGCCAGTTAGATTCCTTGTCAGAGCACAAACCTAGGTTGTCTGTTAGTTTCCTGGTTAGGGCATGTATGGGAGGCAGCCAATTTCTCTCTCTCTCTCTCTCTCTCTTGTTCCCTTCCTCTCTCTCTAAAACTGAATTAAAAAAAACATACTTAGGTCAGGATTAAAAAAAATATTGCACCATCTCAATTTAAGGGTCAACAATAAAAGAATAATGTAAAAGAGAAAAGCAACAACAAAACAGTCAATAGTCAATGTTAGAAGGAAACAAAAAGAAATAAAGGTAATCAAACAACTATCCCCCCAAAAGTTAAATAAAAGTAAGTAGAGAAAGTAGTTCAAAATTGCAAATAAAAAAATAAGTTGATAGATGTTGATCCAAATGTCTGATAGAAAATTAGGTGTAGAAAAATATATCATTAGTGTGATAATGTGTATTTAAAAAGGAAAAGAAATAGAACAAATATTGTCAAGAGAAATGACAATAAATTAAAAAAATAAGATATGATATATTTACATCTGGTATCATTGATTCTGTTTACTGTACTGGTGGCCTTAAGCAGCAGAAAAAAACCCCACAAAAAACAACTTATTTGATTCATTGTCCCTGTAGAGATCTAATTGTCTGCAAAGGAAAAACTAAGAGCCAAAAGACAATTCATTAGAAGTAATAAGAAAATGTGGCAATGATATTTGGGTACATATGTATACAAACAAAATCAATTGCCATTCTTACATAATCACATATAAGTGTTAGAAAATATTTTTAATTGATATAATTTAAGAAGAAAAATGTAGTCAGGAATAAATCTTACAAAAGGTGTCCCTGATTTCTAAAAAAATAAAATAAAATAAATGGAGCAATAAATTTACTTATATATGAGAAGACGGTATTATATTGATGTAAATTTCCCATCTTAATTCATAATTTAAAATATTCAAAAGTTATTATTACTAATATTATTTTTATTACTATTATTATTATTATTATTATTATTATTGATAGTTCAGATTTATTAACTTCCACAAAGATATACTTTTTGTTTATAGTACTACTATAGATTTTGGCTCACAAACTTATGAATTGTGATAGTTTTGCTGAGTGTGATTTTCTATCAACATGTTATATGGAGGACCAAGAGGCAAGACTGCTCTGAGAGGAAATACTGCACCTAGAATAATTAATAAGCAAAGTATTGGTGCTATGACAAACAAATAATTTTACCAACACAAGGACACACACTGAATCTCAGGCATGCTTGCATATTGATACACACTAGGTGTATAGTACAAAACTCTAAAATAAAGAGTAAGATGTAAGAAAATGGTGCTGTGGACAGTTGTTTCTCTATGATAAACAGAATCTCTAACTTGAAACACTTGAAAAAAATCAATCTATTAGGATTAAATTCCTAAATAAAAAACTAAGCTTTGTAATAAAAGGCAATCCTATATAATAAAGACCTAATATGCTAATTAGACCACACAGCCGAATGTCCTTCTGGACATGCTTCTGGACGACTTTCTGGACGAAGCCAGGGCTGCAAGGGCCGAGGCAAGAACAACCTTCCTGAACTACCAGTGGGCCGGGGACAGGGCCAGTCCAGGTGCTGCCCTACCTTCTTCAGATGCAGCCAGATGAGGGAGGTGGCTTGGTTCCAGCACTTCCTCAAAGGCGGGACAGGGTGTGACCATGGTGCCTCAACCTCCCACGGCCCCTCCCACACCCAGCCTCCAGCCCCTGATCGCCCACCCCCTTCACAAGTGGGTGGGAGGCGGGGCCGGCACTAAGGAGCAACAAGCCAGCTTCTGGCTGAGCAGCACACCACCCCCTGCTCAGCTCCTGTTCAGCCAGAAGCCAGGCTCATGGCTGGCAAGTGCAGCTGTGGTGGCGGGAGCCTCTTCCACCTCCTTGGCAGATAGGGGTAAAGAGTGAGGGGTCCTGGACTCGGAGAGCGCTGGACTGTGAGAGGGATGTCTGAGTGCCGGCTTAGGCCTGGGGAATCGGGCCTAAGCTGGCAGGCGGACAACCCCACAACCCCCAAGGTTTCTGGACTGCGGGAGGGCACAGGCCAGGCAGAGAAACAGCCCTCCCTTCCCCGCACCCAGTGCACAACTTCCATGCACTGGGCCTCTAGTAATGTATGTAAGTATTTATCTTTATGACCTTCTGTACATTCTGTAGAGGGTCTGGGGTTGGTTGGTGCTGCACAAATGTTCATTCAGGGATTTAAAACAACCACACAAGAACCCGGACCCTCCATGGAGGGAGTAGGCAGGGAGGAGAGGAGACCCTCCATGGAGAGGAGAGGGCAGGGAAGAGAGGGGATCCTCCATGAAGGGGAGAGGTCAAAGAGGCGAGGGAACATTCCACGGAGGGGCCCGGGCAGAGGAATAGTGAACCCTCCATGGAGGGGACAGTGTAGGGGTAGAGGGGATCCTCCATGGAGGGTGCAGGGCAGGGAGGGCAGGTAATCCTCCATGGAGGGGAGAAGGCAGGGAGGACTGGGGACCCTCCATGGAGGAGGCAGGTCAGGGGAATAGGAAACCCTCCATGGAGAAGACAGGGTTGGGGGAGAAGGGACCCTCCATGGAGGGTGCAGGGCAGAGGGGTTAGGAAATCCTTCATGGAGGGGGCAGGGAAGAGAGGGGACTCTCCATGGAGGGGAGAGAGCAAGGAGGGGAGAGGACCCTCCATGGAGGGTCAGGGCAGGGGGGCCAGGGAACCCTCCATGGAGGGGACAGGATAGGGAGGGCAGGGGAACCTCCATGGAGGAGAGAGGGCAGGGAAGAGAGGGGCCCCTCCATGGAGGGGGGAAGGGAGGAGAGGTGACCCTCCATGGAGGGGAGAGAGCAAGGATGGGAGGGGACATTCCATGGAGGGGGCAGGGCAGGGAGGAGAGGGACCTTCCATGGAGTTAGCAGGGAACCCTCCATGGAGGGGGCAGGGCAGGGAAGAGAGGGCACCCTTCATGGAGGGGGAAGGGAGAATAGCGGATCCTTCCTGGAGGGGGTAGTGTAGGGAGGGGAGGGAACCCTCCATGAAGGGGAGAGGTCAGGGAGGAGAGGGAACCCTCCATGGAGGGGGTAGGAAGAAGAGGGGACCCTCCATGGAGTTGGCAGGGAACCCTCCATGGAGGGGGTAGGAAGAAGAGGGGACCCTCCATGGAGGATCAGGGCATGGGGGGCAGAGAGCCCTCCATGGAGGGGCAAGGTAAGGGGAGAGAAGACCCTCCATGGAGGGGACAGGGTAGGGAGGAGAGGGGACCCTCCATGAAGAGTCAGGACGGGGGGGGGGCGGGAGCCCTCCATGGAGGGGATGGGTCAGGGAGGAGAGGGGCCCCTCCATGGAGGGGCCCCTCTCCTCCCTGCCTACTCCCTCCATGGAGGGGCCCCTCTCCTCCCTGCCTACTCCCTCCATGGAGGGGCCCCTCTCCTCCCTGCCTACTCCCTCCATGGAGGGGCCCCTCTCCTCCCTGCCTACTCCCTCCATGGAGGGGCCCCTCTCCTCCCTGCCTACTCCCTCCATGGAGGGGCCCCTCTCCTCCCTGCCTACTCCCTCCATGGAGGGGCCCCTCTCCTCCCTGCCTACTCCCTCCATGGAGGGGCCCCTCTCCTCCCTGCCTACTCCCTCCATGGAGGGGCCCCTCTCCTCCCTGCCTACTCCCTCCATGGAGGGGCCCCTCTCCTCCCTGCCTACTCCCTCCATGGAGGGGCCCCTCTCCTCCCTGCCTACTCCCTCCATGGAGGGGCCCCTCTCCTCCCTGCCTACTCCCTCCATGGAGGGGCCCCTCTCCTCCCTGCCTACTCCCTCCATGGAGGGGCCCCTCTCCTCCCTGCCTACTCCCTCCATGGAGGGGCCCCTCTCCTCCCTGCCTACTCCCTCCATGGAGGGGCCCCTCTCCTCCCTGCCTACTCCCTCCATGGAGGGGCCCCTCTCCTCCCTGCCTACTCCCTCCATGGAGGGGCCCCTCTCCTCCCTGCCTACTCCCTCCATGGAGGGGCCCCTCTCCTCCCTGCCTACTCCCTCCATGGAGGGGCCCCTCTCCTCCCTGCCTACTCCCTCCATGGAGGGGCCCCTCTCCTCCCTGCCTACTCCCTCCATGGAGGGGCCCCTCTCCTCCCTGCCTACTCCCTCCATGGAGGGGCCCCTCTCCTCCCTGCCTACTCCCTCCATGGAGGGGCCCCTCTCCTCCCTGCCTACTCCCTCCATGGAGGGGCCCCTCTCCTCCCTGCCTACTCCCTCCATGGAGGGGCCCCTCTCCTCCCTGCCTACTCCCTCCATGGAGGGGCCCCTCTCCTCCCTGCCTACTCCCTCCATGGAGGGGCCCCTCTCCTCCCTGCCTACTCCCTCCATGGAGGGGCCCCTCTCCTCCCTGCCTACTCCCTCCATGGAGGGGCCCCTCTCCTCCCTGCCTACTCCCTCCATGGAGGGGCCCCTCTCCTCCCTGCCTACTCCCTCCATGGAGGGGCCCCTCTCCTCCCTGCCTACTCCCTCCATGGAGGGGCCCCTCTCCTCCCTGCCTACTCCCTCCATGGAGGGGCCCCTCTCCTCCCTGCCTACTCCCTCCATGGAGGGGCCCCTCTCCTCCCTGCCTACTCCCTCCATGGAGGGGCCCCTCTCCTCCCTGCCTACTCCCTCCATGGAGGGTCAGGGCAGGGGGGGCAGGGAACCCTCCATGGAGGGGGCAGGGCAGGGAGGACTGGGGACCCTTGATGGAGGAGATAGATCAGGGAGGAGAGGGGACCCTTCGTGGATGGGGCAGGGCAGGGAGGAGAGGGGACCCTTCATGGATGGGGCAGGGCAGGGAAGGGAGGGAACCCTCCATGAAGGGAGAGGACAGGGAGGAGAGGGAACCCTCCATGGAAGGGGCAGGGAGGAGAGAGGACCCTCTTAGGAGGGGATGGATCAGGGAGGATAGGGAACCCGCCATGGGTGGGGCAGGGTAGAGAGAAGAGGGGAACCTTCATGGAGGGGGAAAAGAGGAGAGGGGAACCTCAATGGAGGGGGCTGGGCAGGGCAGGGGGATAGGGAATCCTCCATGGTGGGGCCACATTAGGGAGAGAAGGGACCCTCCATGGAGGTTTAAGGCAGGGAGGAGAGGGGACCCACCATGGAGGGGGCAGGGCATGAAGGAGAGGGGACCCTTTTTGGAGGGGGAAGTGCTGAGGGATAGGGAACCCCATTGAGGGGACAGGGTAGAGGAAAAAAAATGAAGGGGGTAGGGCAGGGAGGGGAGGGGAATGGGCAAGGGTACAAGGAAACCCCCCTTTGAGGTACAGAGTATGATGGAGGGGAATCCTCCATGGAATGGGGTCAATGGCCTCTCCATGGAGACATCATGGAGGGTCTGCAGGGCATACTCCATGGAGGGCAGTCAGTAGGGGGATTGGGAACCATCCCCCCATCCCTTTTTCAGGATAGACCAGGGAGATAAGGGAATCTCCATGGTGTTGTATGGGCAGGCACACAATGAACCCCCCCTTTGAGTTGACAGTACAGGAAGGAGGGTCACCTCCATGAGGAGGAGACAGGGGACCCACCAGGGAGGAGAAAGGGAAGAGGGAAAGGGACACTCCAGAGAGAAGAATAGGCAGCATTCAAGGAACAGTCTCTCTTTGAGGGGACAGGGCGGATGGAGGCGGAGGTGGTGGGGAGAGGACTCTCCATGGAGGGAATGGGCAGGGGAGAGAGACCCCCCCACTTGAGGGAAGGGCAGAGGAGGAGGGGCACCCTCCATGGAGAGTTAGGGCAAGGGAGAAAGGGGACTCTTCATGGAAGGGAATGGGCACGGGTATAGGGATCCCCCTTTGAGGGGCCAGGGCAGAGGGGAGAAG
>NW_005353409.1:411757-417832 GCF_000412655.1 Myotis brandtii
TAAATCAGTGAAGTAGAGGCAAGTATACTACTAGAAACAGATTTTTTAAAAAAATGCTTATAAGGATCCTAAATGAATTTAGAGAAACAATGGATGAAATCAATAAGAACTTCAATAAAGAGATAGTAAACATGAAAAAGAACATATAAGCCATAAAAATAAGTTAGAAATAAAGAATACAATGTCTGAAATGAACGGTACACTAGAAAACATGGGCAACTGAATGAAGCAGAGGATTGAATCTGTTTGGAAGACAAGGTAGCAGAAGACAATCAGAGAAGCAAAAAGAAAAAAAAAATTAAAAATGAGGATGGCTTAAGGGATCTTTGGGACAAAATGAATCCTAACAACATGAATTGCATCAAATGAGTACAAGAAGGAGAAAAGAGCGAGCAATGGGTCGAGAGCTTATTAAAAGAAATAATGACTGAAACTTCCCAAACCTGGTGAAGGAAAAAGACAAGTCCAGGAGGCACAGTGAGTCCCAAGTAAGATGAACCCAAAAATGGCCACGCCAAAACACATCATAATTAAAATGGCAAAGATTAAAAATAAAGAGAAAAAGCAGTAAGAGAAAGGTAGTTACCTACAAGGGAGCTCCCATAAGACTACCAGCACATTTCTCAATAGAAACATTTTAGTCAGATGGATTGGCAGAAAATATTCAGTGTGATGTAAAGGAGGGAACTACAACCAAGACTCTACCCAGCAAGGCTTTCATTTAAAATTGACAGAGAAATAAAGAGCTTTCCAAACAACCAAAAGCTAAAGAAGTTCCTTTCTACCAAACTAATATTAAAGAACTGTTAAAGGGTCAAGAAGGAGAAAAAAAGAGGAACATAGTTAAAAGAATAGAATCTAAAAATATACATACCCATCAATAATCATTTTAAATGTGAATGCTCCAATCAAAAAACATGGTAGCTGAATGGATAGGAAAACAACACCTACCTCAGAAAGAGATATACAGACTAAAAGGGATAGAAATATATATTTTATGCAAAAGAGAATGAAAAAAAAAAGCTGGGGTAGCAATATCTATGTGTGACAAAATAGACTTACAAAGGCTATCTTAAGAGACAAAGAAGGACCCTATATAATGATAAAGGGAGCAATCCAACAAGGGGACATAACCCCTGTAAACATTCATGTACCCAACATAGGAGCACCTAAATATATAAAGCAAATCTTGATGGACATAAAGGGAGAAATCTTCCAGACAGAAAATCAACAAGGAAACAGCAGCCTTAAATGATACACTTGTTCAGATAGATTTAATTGATATCTTCAGAGCATTTCACCCCAAGGCAGCAGAATATGCATTATTTTCAAGTGCACATGAAACATTTTCTAGGATAGACCTCATATAAGGACAAAAAACAAGTCTCAATAAATTTTAAAAGATTAAAATCACATCAAACATCTTCTCTGATCATAATGGTATGAAACCAGAAATTAATCATAAGAAACAAACTGAAAAAAACACATAAAGACATAGAGGCTAAATAACATGTAACTAAACAATAAATGGGTTAATAATGTGATCAGAAAAGAAATCAAAAGATAACTTGAAGCAAATGAAAATGAGAGCACAACAACCCAAAATCTATGGGACACAGCAAAAGTAGTTCTAAGAAGAAAATTCAAAACATTACAGGCCTACCTCAAAAAACAAGAAAAATCTCAAATAAAGAATCTAACTTCACACTTAGAACTAGAGAAGAGAAAAACAAACAGTTCAAAATGAGAACTAAGGACATATTGAAGGTCAGAGCAGAAATAAGTAAAATAGAATCTAAAAAATATAAGATCAATGAAGCGAGAGTTATTCAATGGTTAGAACATCCACACACCAAAGTGTTGTGATTCAATTCCTGGTCAAGGGCATGTACCTGGCATGCAAGCTCAAATGCTGACCCTAATTGGGCATGTGCAGAAGAGAACTGATTGATGTGTCTCTATCACAGGAGTGAGGGAACCAATTAACCAAATGAAATTTCTCTCTCTCTCTCTCTCTCTCTCTCTCTATATATATATATATATATATATCTCACCTTCTCCACATTCCTCCTTTCCCTCAATCCCATCCACTCCCTCAAAAAAAAAATTAATTGGAAAAAATATCCTCTGGTGATAATTAACAACAACAAAATAAAAAAAAAGCACAATTAATAAACCTTTATTCAGACTCATCAAGAAAAAAAAAGTGAGGATTCCAGCTAATAAAGTCAGAAATGAAAGAGAAAAAAGTAACAACTGATTACACAAATACAAAGGATTGTAAGAAAACGTTAAAAACAACTATATGCCAAAATTTAACAATCTGAAAAAAATGGATAAATTGCAACTAATGGATCTACTGCAACTAATGAAATTGAAGAAATCCCCAAAAACAAAAATGCTGAACCAGATGGCTTTATAGGGGAATAATACCAAACATTCAAAGAAGAACTAATACCTGTTGTTCTCAAACTATTTTAAAATTCAAAACAAGGGAAGACTGACAATTACATTTTATGAGGCCAGTGTTTATCCTAATTCTAAAATCAGAGACACTAAAAAAGAATATGATGGGCCTATATCCCTGATGAACACAAATGCTAACATCCTCAACAAATATTAGCAAACTGGATCCATCAATACTTGGGAAGATTAAACACCGTGATCAAGTGGGATTTATTCCTGGGATATGCAAGAGTGGTACAATATCTGCAAATCTATAAAAATGGCACAACTTAAAAATAAAATAAGGAATAAAAATATATGATCATAACAATAGAGGCAGAAAAGGCACTTGACAAAACCTAGTGTCCATTTATGATAAAAGCTCTCAGCAATGTGTGAATAGAGGGAACATACCTCAACACAATAAAGGTCATATATGACAAATCTATAGGCAATATCATACTACATGGACAAAAAGTAAAAGTGATTCCCTTAAGATCAGGAACAAGACCTTACCACTTTCACCACTCTTATTCAACATAATACTCATAGTCATGCCACAGCAGTTAGAAAAAAAGAAGAAATAAAAAGCATTTGAATTGGAAATGAAGAAGTAAAACTGCCATTATTTGAAGATGATGTAATACTGTAAATGGAGAGCCCAAAAGATGCCACAAAAAATTACCAGAACTGATCAATGAATTCATTACATTAGCAGGATACAAAGTAAATATTCAGAAATCAGTTGCATTTTTATACACCAATAATGAACTATCAAGGAAGGAAGGAAGGAAGGAAGGAAGGAAGGAAGGAAGGAAGGAAGGAAGGAAGGAAGGAAGGAAGGAAGGAAGGAAGGAAGGAAGGAAGGAAGGAAGGAAGGAAGGAAGGAAGGAAGGAAGGAAGGAAGGAAGGAAGGAAGGAAGGAAGGAAGGAAGGAAGGAAGGAAGGAAGGAAGGAAGGAAGGAAGGAAGGAAGGAAGGAAGGAAGGAAGGAAGGAAGGAAGGAAGGAAGGAAGGAAGGAAGGAAGGAAGGAAGGAAGGAAGGAAGGAAGGAAGGAAGGAAGGAAGGAAGGAAGGAAGGAAGGAAGGAAGGAAGGAAGGAAGGAAGGAAGGAAGGAAGGAAGGAAGGAAGGAAGGAAGGAAGGAAGGAAGGAAGGAAGGAAGGAAGGAAGGGAAAAAAAGATTGAAGAAAATACAAATAAGTGGAATCATATACTATGTTCATGGATAAGAAGAATTTTCATCATTACAATGTCCATACTAACCAAAGCGATCTATATATGAAACACTATTGCTATCAAGATACCAATGGTGGAGTTCACAGAGCAACAAAAATATTTCAAAAATACATATGGAACAACAACAACAAAAAATACAGCAATCTTGAAAAAGAAGAACAAAGATGGAGGAATCACACTACTTGGTATCAAACTATACTACAAGGCCATAGTAATAAAATATTGCATGGTAATGCCATAAAAACAGACATATCAATCATTGGAATAGAATAAAAATTAAGAAATAAACCCATTTGTTTATGGTCAATTAATTATTGACAAAAGACACAAGAACGTACAATTGGGGAAAGATAGCCAGAAGAAACCTAAACACTGATTCAAAAAGATCTATGCTCCGCTATGTTCACTGCAGCCTTATTTACCATAGCCAATATTTGGGAGCTGCCCAACTGCCCATCAGCAGAGGAGTGGATAAAAGCTGTGGTGCATTAACACAATGGAATATACTCAACTGTAGAAAGAAAGGAAGTGAAGGAATCTTACCTTCTGGGGCAGCATGGATGGAGCTGGTGAGTATTATGCTAAGTGAAATAAGCCAGTTAGAGAAATACAAATATCTTAGGATTTACTTATATGTGGGATCCAATCAACAAAATAAACAAACAAAAAAAATAGAAACAGACAAATAGATACAGAGAACAGATTGACACCTGTCAGAGGGGAGGGAGGTAGGGGGCTGGGTGAAAAAAGGAAAGGGATTAAGCAAAGAAAATAAACCTCATAGACACAGACAACAGTATGGAAATTCTCACAGGGAAAGGTGTTGGTAGAAGAGGGTCCAGCAAGGATAAATGGTGATGGAAGGAGACCTGACTTGGGGTGGTGAACACACAGTACAATATACAGATGGTGTATTATAGAATTGTGTGCCTGGAAGCTATATAATTTTATTAACCAATATTACCCCAATAAATCCAGTTAAATAAAAAAAGAAAGAAAGAACATCCTGACACATGCTGCAACCTGGATGGACCCTGAAGACATGATGCTCAGTGAAACAAGCCAGTCACAGAAAGACAAATACTGTGTGATCCCACTCACATGAGGCCTCTGGAGCTGTCAGTCATAGAGACAGAGGTAAGATGGAGGGCACCAGGGGTGGGGAAGGAGGATGCAGAGCTGTTTAGTGGGGACAGAGTTTCAGTTGGAGAAGATGGGAGCAGTGATGGAGATGATGGTGGTGACAGCTGCACAAAACTATGAGCTTAATCACCACCACTGAGTTGTGCATAAAAAAATAGTTAAATTGGTAAATTTCATTGTGTATATTTTACTGTGATAAAAAAATATTCAAAAATCTAACAGCAAAAACAACAAAAATAGAAGGCCAGGTTTCACAAACAGAACCGTGGCAGGATGTGCTCAGGCTGCCTGAACTCCTGCTCTCAGGCAGCCTCCTGACACACAGTGGTGAGAAGAGCCTGGTGTCCGAGGGCTGCTGAGCAAACTTGGACAAACCCTGGTCCCCTTGTGTCTACCTTACAGGCCTATTGAAAGAAGCAAAGGATGCCATTGTGGGGAGTCACCATTGTGCAGAGAGGTGCACACGCAGGGCAGGAACTGCCTTCTCACATTGAGGACAACTGAGCAGCCCGCAGGTGATGGATCGAACCCCACATGGAGCCTTCACCCCCAACAGTCCATGAAGCCCCCACATGAAGAGGCCAGCTGACAAGTGTCAACAAGGCTTAAAATGGTGACCTATTTAAAATGATTATGTGAATACATGTTTTAATATGAGGCAATTGATTCCATGTAATTAATGTGCTATTATAACTCATAAGGCTGTCTTGGTGATGAGTCCACTACAGGACACACATTAGAAGAGGATGGAATTGTTCTGTCACTGTGGTTTTGTTGTTGTTAGTTAGTTAGATTTAAATTGTTTTCTAATTGATCTTAGAGAGAGTGGAAGGGAGAGAGAAACATTGATGAGATGGCTCCTGGGGAACCAGTGAACCTTTTGGTGCAAGGGATGATGCTCAAGCAACTGAGCCACTGTGGCCAGGGCAAGGCTGTCAGTGTTTTGGGTGACTTGGTTTAATTTCATCTGAAAATGTGACCAAAGTCTAAATGTAAGGCCTTGAGTTATAATGAGAAAACTCCCTTCTTGGGCACCAACACAGGCACACACACACCCACATTCATACACACCCATTCACAATCATTCATAGACATTGACATTTTCACGCATTCACACACGCATGCACATGCACACACACAAAGGATGCATACTCACCTTCACGCATGCATATACACACATTCTCACATTCCTACATTCACACACCGTCACATCTTTTCTCTCTCTCTCTCTCTCTCTCTCTCTCTCTCTC
>NW_005353409.1:421427-435495 GCF_000412655.1 Myotis brandtii
CACTGTCAGTTACTCCTGTCACTTCTGTGTTCTTTCAAAATAGTAAGCACCCCCCTACCTCAGAGGCTTTTGCTGGGAAAGGAAGGGAAGAATAGCATGAGGGCAGGACAGCCTAGGTTTGCATACTGGCTTCACAATTGACTAGCTATGAACTGAGGGTACGTTTTATTTTTTTTTTAATTTTTTAAATGTATTTATTAATTTTAGAGAGAGGGGAAAAGATGGATGGAGAGAAAGAGAGAGAGGGAGAGAGAGAGAGAGAGAGAGAGAGAGAGAGAGAGAGAAGTTTCTCCATTTATTTATGCATTGATTAGTTGATTCTTGTATGTACCCTGACTGGGTATTGAACCCATAACCTTAGCATACCTGGATGACACTCTAACAAACTGAACTACCCGGCCAAGACCAAGGGTTAGTTCTTAACCTTCTATTTTTCAGTCCACTAATCTGTAAAACAGATAGCAGAAATATATTTGTGAGACTAGAACAGTACCTGGCATATAGTAAGCACTCAATAAATATTAGATGCTGCTGCTATTACTATTATTATTACGTTACTTCATAAAATATATTATTTTCAAGAAAGCCTTTTTCTGACTATTTCTTTCCCCAATCTAGATATATGCCCCCTTCAGTTTTCATGGTGCCTTATACCTCTCCTTTATAGAATTTGCCATAATTTTCATTAGATCATTATCTGTAAAATAATTTAATATCTGCCTTCCTGCTCCCTTGTGTCCCACTAAATAATAAGCTCCATTAAAGAAACCCTTGTGTCTGGCACACTGCTTGACCTATAGAAAGGGTTCAATAAATATTTTTTAAATGCATACACCCTGCAACAAAATGAAAAGACAACCCACTGAATGGAAGAATATAATCACAAATGATACATCTAATAAGGGCTAATATTTAAAATTTATTCAGATATGAAACTCAACACAAAAATACAAATATTCAAATTATAAAATGGAAAAATAAACCTGCATATACAGTTTCCCAAAGAGGAGATAGATATGGCCCAGAGACATTGAAAAGATGCTCAACATCAGTAATCATCAGAAAATGTAAATTAAAACCACAATGAGCCCTGGCTGGTGTGGCTGAGTTGGTTGAGAGTGTCCCATGCACCAAGAGGTCCCCAGTTTGATTCCCAGTTGAGGCACTTGCCCAGATTGCTGCTCCATCCAAGGCATGCGGCATGCAGGAGGCCACCACTGGATGTTTCTCTTCCTCACTCTCCCTTCTTCTGTCTCTAAAATCAACAAAAACATATTTAAAAAATATTTTAAAAAGACACAATAAGATATCACCTCAAGCGCCGAACCGGTTTGGCTCAGTGGATAGAGCATCGGCCTGCGGACTGAAGGGTCCCAGGTTCGATTCCGGTCAAGGGCATGTATCTTGGTTGTGGGCACATCCCCACTGGGTGGCGTGCAGGAGGCAGCTGATCGATCTCTCTCATCCATGTTTCTAGCTCTCTATCCCTCTCCCTTCTTCTCTGTAAAAAATCAATAAAATATATATTAAAAAAAAAAGATATCACCTCATGCCTGTCAGATGGTTACTGTCAACAAATCAACAATTATCTGATAGAAAATTAGGTGTAGAAAAAGATATCATTAGTGTGATAATGTGTATTTAAAAAGAAATAGAACAAATATTGTCCAGAATAATAAGACAATAAAAATATTCTTTTCAAATAAGATATGATGCATTTACATCTGGTATCATTGATTCTGTTTACTGTACTGGTGGCCTTAAGCAGCAGAAAAAAATACTTGTTAATTAATTGTCCCTATAGAGATTTAATTGTCTTTAAAGGAAAAACTAAGATAATCAAAAGAAAATTGATTAGAAGTAATAAGAAAATGTGGCAATGATATTTGGGTACATATGTATACAAACAAAATCAACAGCCATTCTTACATAACCACATATAAGTGTTAGAAAATATTTTTAATTGATATACTTTAAGAAGAAAATATTGTCATGAATGAATCTTATTAAAGGTGTTCCAGGTTTTTTAAAAAATAAAACAAAATAAATGGAGCAATAAATGTACTTATGTATGAGAAAACATTATTGTATTAATGTAAAATTCTCATCTTTATTTAAAATATTCTAAATTTATTATTATTATTATTATTATTATTAATGGAGCCTACTAAGCTTATTCTAAACTAGAGGCCCAATGCACGAAATTCATGCAAGCGTGGCCTTCCTTCTCCTGGCTTGAGCATTAGTTTCCCTGTGGCACCCAGGACCCGGGCTTCCCTCCGGCTGCCAGCAGGTACCCTGGACCCAGGCTTCCCTCGCAGCCCCGGCTTTGTCCAGAAGGTTGTATGGAAGGATGTCCAGTCTAATGAGCATATTACGCTTTTATTATTATAGATGTTATATGGACAACCAAGAGACAAGACTGCTTTGAGAGGAAATACTGCAGCTAGAAAAATTAATAAAGTGAGGTATTGGTGTAATGACAAACAATTTTAGCAGTACAAAGACACAGTGAATCTCAGGCATGCTTGCATATTAATACACACTAAGTGTATAGTACAATAATCTAAAATAAAGAGTAAGGTGTAAGAAAATGGTGCTGTGGACAGTTGTTTCTCTATGATAAACCGAATCTCTAACTTGAAACACTTGAAAAAAATCAATCTATTAGGATTAAATTCCTAAATCCAAAACTAAGCTTTGTAATAAAAGGCAATGATGTGTATAAGCATTTATCTTTTTTACTTTCTGTACATTCTGTAGAGGGTCTGGGGTTTGTTGTTGCTGAAAAAATGTTCATTCAGTGATTTAAAAAAAATAACCACAGAAGAACCCCTGGTTACATTGGCCCACCTGGCTGATCTGGATTGGACTAGCTTACCTCGATGACCTGTCTCACCATTGTGACCTTAGTTCTGTGACCTGATGCCACCTTATACTGGGTTGAGGCTTCTGCAGGGTGACTCCCCAGAAAGCTCAGGGAAGGACTCCCCAAGATCTTATTATATTTAACTAGACTTGGCTGTTGAGACAGAGCTCGCCACATAGAGAACTCAGGAAGCCACCACCAAAAGGATTGGGCCTAAATCAGCAGCTGGACATTCCCTGAGGAGTCCCGGATTGCGAGAGGGTGCAGGCCAGGCTGAGGGACACCCCCCCTCCACTGCACTAATTTCATGCATTGGGCCTCTAGTAATATATAATGAGCATTAGACCTCACCAATCCTAGTTCTTCAGTCAAATCTAAAGTTATGACTTCATTCATCCAGTCTTTAACTTTACTGTGTAGGAAAGACACTAAATAAAAATGTCATGCTGTTTTTTAAAATATATATTTTATTGATTTTTCAGAGAGGAAGGTAGAGGGATAGAGAGTTAGAAACATCGATGAGAGAGAAATATCGATCAGCTGCCTCCTGCACACCCCTACTGGGGATGTGCCCACAACCAAGGTACATGCCCTTGACCAGAATCGAACCTGGGACCTTTCAGTCCGCAGGTCGACCCTCTATTCACTGAGCCAAACCTGGTTAGGGCTCATGCTCTTTTTATAGGGAGAAAATAACAATAAGCAGTTCTATTATTCATTATTTATTCATGGAAAGTGACAGAAAACCCAGAGATATGATTTGGGGGTTGGGGGAATATGGTTCACAATAATGAAAAATTCAGGACGGGCTGGATTCAGGATTCATTTTACTCTGAGGTTCAAACATGCATGTGTAGTGGGTTTCCTGTTTTATGATTTTGACACCCCTTATTATTTCTATGCTCCATTCTCAGATAAGTTTTTGTCTTGTGTTAACCAGATAACTATAGTAAGGCTGACCTCAGCCCTACCATTCCAGCTTCAAGTTGCAATGACCTCCCCTCCAAACAAAAAAGAACAAGAAAATCTGCATCATTCAAACCAAACAGCCAAGATATGAATATTATTCTATAAATGGAAATTTCTTTCTTGGCTTCTCAATTAGATTATTTAGCACCTTTCAGATTTTGAAACTCATGTAATGAGGAAACAAGTGATTCTCCATCTGCATGGACATAATCTGAAATGCTTGTCCTCAGGATATACATGAATGGATCCTCAGACAGAATTATATAGGAAGTAATTTATGTTTGAAGAGTTTTTTACCGACATACATTTGTGTCAACAACTATTTAAGTCTCACTGTTGCATTCAAGGTTAAACTATATTGTAATGTCTTTTTTCCACCCCCAAAAATGTCACAAAGCCAACCTGATTACTTTTTGGCTACATGTCACATAATTAAAGTCATACTCTGCCATGGAAGAGGGAAGATGCTGTAAGTTCAGAAAACAAATAGCTTTAAAGAATTTAGAGTCAGAAACAGCAGAATTGAATTCCAGAAATGTGGAGTTTGGGTTGAATTCAAAAGAGAGAAATTCAATAGCACAAGAGAGTAAAGTTGAAAATCTATTTTGAAGTCATATTTGAATGCAATTACAATATTTAAAACATATTCTCATATATGAAGAACATGCAAATAAATATCACTTTCCTGAAATTTTAAAAAAAGAATCTTTCTTCCTTTATTACCCCATTTGTCTTTCTTCGACATGTAAGGTAGCTTATAGCGGCATTAGACAATGTCCCTTTATGCAAGACATTCTTTAATTCATTAATCAAAACACTGATGGCCCTAGTGCAGTGATGGCAAACCTCTGACACACGAACTCATTTTTTTGGTTGATTTTTCTTTGTTAAATGGCATTTAAACATATAAAATAAATATCAAAAATATAAGTCTTTGTTTTATTATAGTTGAAAATATCAAAAAATTTCTATATGTGACACGGCACCAGAGTTAAATTAGGGTTTTTCAAAATGCTGGCAGGCCGAGCTCAAAAGGTTCGCCATCATCACTGCCGTGACTCTCTCTTAGTATTTTTAAAGTGCTGACTCTTTTTAAAAAAATATATCTTTATTGTTGAAAGTATTACAGATGTCCCCTTGTACTCACATTGACCCTCTCCACCCCACACCCGCCTTCACCACGCTATTGTCTGTGTCCATGGCTTATGTATATTTGCATATAAGTTCTTGAAGAGGAGTCACTTTCTTACTCAGCAATGGAGTGGAGTTTTAAATGAGTAACTTATATAGAGTTCACATTTCAATTACTTTTGGAGGAGCTGATGCATAAACTCATTATTGTCTCAGGATCCTGGAGTTTTAAAGCAGTTTGGAAGGTATTTTTAAATAATGTTTAAATTTTACCTCTTTGATGTCACTACAATTATTTTCAAAGTGCCCATATTTTACCTGCATTTCTGTTCTAATCTCTCTCTTTGCGTTTCCAAACAGCTGTTCCTTCCTCTTTCAACTGCTCTTGTTTCATAAGCACCACTAATGAGCCAGTGAGAAGTCTACTGAATCCCCCCAAGCTGTAATAATTGTGAAGACAGAATTTTAAAACTTGTTTTTATTTGTACACCATTTACATTCTAAATCCAAAGTTAAACATGCAAACACAGACAGATTACTGAAGTTGATTTTCTTCTTTTCTCTCTTATGCTTAACAATAGTACATAATCATGTACTATTTTTGTACAGATAATAAATATACAAAATTTGCATTAAATAAATTTAAAAGTATATGTACATAAAATTTTTCTATAAATGAGTACAAAAACTAAGCAATTAACTAGACATAATTATTTAAGAGATTATATTCTTTGTATAGGTCCAGTTATACACAACAAAACACTATCTCTTATCTTTTTGAAATCCCATTATACTCTGTTATTTGGGATTTTCAAATCTTCTTAATCTTTTAGGTGCATTATTATACTTATATATTTTCCATTCTTTGCCATTTCTAATTGGCCTGTGAATCAAATTTAGCATTTCATAGGTAATACCTTTTGGTTCACCTTCTTTCCAAAACACCTATACATTCTTAAGCTCACATGAATATGCACTTAGAAAGTTCAGATTTGCTTTGATCTGTGAAATGTGAAGTGTGCACTGTGAAATTCTTTGTGTCTGGTGGCATTATGGTGGCCATGCTGCATTTACTGTCAGCTTACATTGATGCCTGTTGCATGGACAGGGGATTAGGCTCTCTCACAAACTCCTCTCAAGCCTTGAGGAAAATTCAGAGGTCATTCCTTGCCCTTGTTACACCTATATCTGCTCTGTCAACATTTATTTTGACTTCCACATGCCTGGTTGAGTTGGGGAATGCAACAAGGCTGTTGTTCATAAAAGAATCATGGAGGAAGCAGTCTCTCAAGTATCTTGCTTTTTGATACAACAATAAACCTGGGGGAAGAGTAGAAAGGGATCCACATGCTGTACTTTGAAATATTTTGAAGTTTTAACTATTTTAATGTCCATACTTCTCTTTTCACTCAGGCTTCAAGAGACTGATGTTTGGGAAATCCCTCACCTCCTGGAGGCTGAGGGAGCCCTGAACAGAGTCTTGATCTGATGCCACAGGGCAAACTGGGATTCCAGATCTGCTGAAGCTAGGGTAGAGAACGATCCACATTTCCAGGAAACTGAGCTAACCAGGTGATTTTCTGCCTTACATTTGAGTGTTATGGCAAGGGATTTCCAGGTGGTCCTTGATACCTCCAAATATGGGAAGGGAAGAAAAGGACACTATTGTTTGTCTTCTGATCAACTCAGTCTGCCCCAGTGATGGCGAACCTATGACACGTGTGTCAGAGGTGACACGCGAACTCATTTTTTTGGTTGATTTTTCTTTGCTAAATGGCATTTAAATATATAAAATAAATATCAAAATTATAAGTCTTTGTTTTACTATGGTTTCAAATATCAAAAAATTTCTATATGTGACATGGCACCAGAGTTAAGTTAGGGTTTTTCAAAATGCTGACACGCCGAGCTCAAAAGGTTCACCATCACTGGCCTAGACCTTCGCTTTGGTGATTGAGGCAGCTGACACTAAGTCATAGCAACGCCTCCTTTTCTGCCTTCTCACGGCAGAAGCAGTGATTTTTTTCTCAACATGCCTGGTCTCTTGCATGCATTTCACATTCCTCTCAATCTCCTGGACTCACCAATATCTTCTAGGCTAGGGACAAGTTCTCATTGCACCTTGTTCTCTACTAATACTCATTTGGTCACTAAATTTTCTTTTTAAAAATATTTTTGTTGTTTTTTGTGAAAGAGGAAGGGAGAGGGATAGAGAGATAGAAACACTGATGAGAGAGAAACATCAATTGGCTGCCTCCTGCATACCCATAGTGGGGCTCGAGCCTGCAACCCAGGCATGTGCCCTGACCAGGAATCAAACTGGTAGCCTCTTGGTTCATGGGTCAATGCTCAACCACTGAGCCACACCAGCCAGGCTGGTCTCTAAATTTTCAAAAATCCTTTTCACAAAGCCAAGAGGAAAAACAAGATATTGTGCTTCAGGTTTTTGAGTTTTGTTTTAGTGATACGTGTAGCTCTTTAAAGCAACAGTCCTCAAAATATGGTATGGGGAAAACTGAAAGTTCTTGAGACCTTTTTGGAGGTCTGTGAGGCCAGACTATCTCCACAGCAATACTAAGATGTTATGTACCTTTTTCCTGGAATTTTCCAGAGGCTACATGACATGTAATGATATCACTATGGTGGCTAATAGAATGGGTGATTATGCATTCTTGTGATTTAGACAACTTCTTAGTTTTCATTTAACTTAATAAAACTCTTTGGGGTTTGTAATAATTTTTAAAGGAGAAAAAGACCCCTGATATCAGACATTGACAAATTAGTCCAAAGCATATTCCTGAATAGGCACTTTTTGGATGGAGGTGAAACTAGTTATTTTCCCAAAAGTTTCCTTACATGCCTGTCTCCTCCTACCCAGCACAATGGTATGAGTTGAAGGACAGACATCCCAGGTAAATCTATTTTCTGCCCAGTTACTCTTCCCCCTCAAATTCCAAGGTTTTTATAGACCCGGACAAGTGAGAGTGCTGCTGGCAGGAGAAAAGTCCATCGTCATGATTGTTCCTATACTGAACCTCTTTCCATCTGGCTCACATCTGAAGCCATAGTGCATTATTTTTCTTTTTTAAAGCCCAGGCATTCCCCGCCTTCCACTGCTAACAGTGAATTTCTATTATTTTAGGGTGTACATGAATAGTGTGTGATATTTAAGGGAGCAAAGATAAATGACATTAAGTTCAAAATGTGACAGGTCCATCTGACACAACTTTAAGGACATCCTTTTCACTCACATTTTCCGATTTTCTTGACAAGGAGAGAGATCTGGAGGTACTGCTAGGAACCAGAGAATTGCAGAGAAGTGTTCTGTGAACATCTTGTCAAACAAATTCCAAACTCTTCCTCTTCACAGTGGAGTTGTAAAACGGGGAAGATACCAAGGGAAAGTGCAGATGCCTGGGAGGCAGGTCAGGGGTCCAGTCCAGCCCTGGAACACAGTAGCTCTCAGGCCCCCAGTCAGACAATATAGCATATTTTTCTGTGCATAAGACACTATTTTTTTCTAAAATCATTAGACTGAAAATTAAGGGGCGTCTTATGCACGAAAAATCAGCCGAGGAGGGAGCCACACAGGTGCGTAGTTGCCCATACCTTGTCAAACAGGCTTCCCCTAATCATGAGCCTCACTGTTACTAAAGTCAGCTGATGCCATTGGAGGTGGAGGTGGAGAGTGCACAGATGCAACAGGGACCAGAGCGTACTGAGCACATAAAGATGTCAAAAAATAAAAAGATAAATACTGGTAAGCGATTGTCTTACTCTGAAAAATTCAAACTGAATGTAATCAGCTATGCAAAAGAACATGGAAATAGAGCTGCAGAGAGACAATTTGGACCTCCTCGCACTGAGTGTATGATCAGACAGTGGAGAAAACAGGAAGAACAACTCCTTAAGATGCCAAAAAAGAAGAAGGCCTTAAGAGGAAAACCAGCAAAATATTGATTTCTTAATTTGGGGTTGGAAAAGTGGGGGGTGTCTTATACATAGGGACATCTTATACATGGAAAAATACAGTAAACTGTAGATAACACCAACTCTATTTGCTTGCTGTGAAGAGCAACTTTTAAAAGATGTGGTAACTCAAGTGAAATTTCTTTAAAAAAATAAAAATTGATCCTCAAAATGTACCCTATATATAAATAGAATCTTAATAAGGCATTTTAAAAATTTAGGACATTAAATCATATTGAAATTCCTTTAGTTGACTTTGTAAAAATTATAAATGAGTCTCAAAACTCAGCATCCCTCAGACAGTTAAAGCACCTGTTCTTTGACTTTGGTCTTATGCACGAAAAATCAGCCGAGGAGGGAGCCACACAGGTGCGTAGTTGCCCATACCTTGTCAAACAGGCTTCCCCTAATCATGAGCCTCACTGTTACTAAAGTCAGCTGATGCCATTGGAGGTGGAGGTGGAGAGTGCACAGATGCAACAGGGACCAGAGCATACTGAGCACATAAAGATGTCAAAAAATAAAAATATAAATACTGGTAGATATCTAGTGAACAAGTTACACATTGCAGGATTGATGTTCTTCCTGGTGTTGATACTCACACAGTTCAACATTTCCTTGCTTAATTATAAGCCTATATTATGAATCCCCCCTTCCTTAGAAAATCATGTTTTATTTATTTTGAGAATTAGTTTTCTATAGTCCAGATTAGTCACATTTTCAGAGGTCTTACAGGAAGGGAAATTGCTCTCATAAACAGAGTCTCATGGCAACAATGGTTCAAATGGAAGTTCTATTTTTAATTTTTTGAGGAAACTCCATACTGTTTTTCACAATGGCTGCTTCAGTCTGAATCACCACCAGCAGTGTACTAGGGTTCCCTTTTTTCCACATCCTTGCCAGCACCTGTAGTTTGTTGATTTGTTCACGGTAACCATTCTGACAGGTATGAGGTGATATCTTATTGTGTCTTTTTAAAATAGTTTTTAAAAAATATGTTTTTATTGATTTTAGAGACAGAAGAAGGGAGAGTAAGGAAGAGAAACATCCAATGGTGGCCTCCTGCATGCTGCAAGCCTTGGATGGAGCAGCAATCTGGGCACATACCCCAACTGGGAATTAAACTGGGGACCTCTTGGTGCATGGGACACTCTCAACCAACTCAGCCACACCAGCCAGGGCTCATTGTGGTTTTAATTTACATTTTCTGATGATTACTGATGTTGAGCATCTTTTCAATGTCTCTGGGCCATTTCTATGTCCTCTTTGGGAAACTGTGTATGAAGAATTTTTTTTCCATTATACCATTTGAATATTTGTATTTTTGTGTTGTTTCATAAATTTTGCATAAATTTTAAATATTAGCCCCTTACTAGATGTATCATTTGTGATTATATTCTTCCATTTAGTGGGTTGTCTTTTCATTTTGTTGCAGGGTTTATGCATTTAAAATTATTTATTGAACCATTTCTATAGGTCAGGAATGTGCCGGACACAAGGGTTCCTTTAATAGAGCTTATAGTTTAGTGGGAAACAAAAGAGAAGGAAGGCAGATATTAAACAAATTATTTTACAGATAATGGTCTAATGAAAATTATGGCAAATTCTATAAAGGAGAAATATAAAGTGCCATGAAAACTGAAGGGGGCATACATCTAGATGGGGGAAATAGTCAGAAAAGGCTTACTTGAAAATAATATATTTTATGAAGTAAAATAATAGTAATAGCAGCAGCATCTAATATTTATTGAGTGCTTACTATATGCCAGGTACTGTTCTAGTCTCACAAGCCCATTTCTGCTATCTGTTTTTACAGATGAGTGGACTGAGAAATGGAAGGTCAAGACCTAACCCTTGGTCTTGGCCAGGTAGTTCAGTTTGTTAGAGTGTCATCCAGGTATGGTAAGGTTATGGGTTCAATACCCAGTCAGGGTACATCAAGAATCAACTAATCAATGCATAAATAAATGGAGAAACTTATGTCTCTCTCTCTCTCTCTCTCTCTCTCTCTCTCTCTCTCTCTCCCTCTCTCTTTCTCCCTCCTTTCCTCTCTCTCTAATATTACTAAATACACTTTAAAAATTAAAAAAAAATGAAGAAAACAAATTACCCTCAGTCCATAGCTAGTCAATTGTGAAGCCAGTATTCAAACCTAGTCTGTCCTGCCATTATGCTATTCTTCCCTTCCTTTCCCAGCAAAAGCCTCTGAGGTAGGGGGGTGCTTACTATTTTGAAAGAACACAGAAGTGACAGGAGTAACTGACAGTGGACATGACAGGGTGGGAGAGCAGTGGGATAGGAAGCTCACAAATTAGCCTAGATTGGATTGTTCACAACTTTGTTTTTGGTTAGAAGGCTTTAATGAGGTTTGACTGTATGCATGTTTGATACAGTTCTCACTGGCTTCATATTTAGCAGTGTCAACACAGCCTATATTATAAAAGGCTAATATGCAAATTGTCCCCTCAAGTGGGAGTTAGACTGGGAGTTTGACCAGGGGGCAGGGCCTGCCTGCCAAGAGCCTGGCTCAAGATTGCCTCCCCCGCCCGCCCATGCTTCCAATCTGGGGCGGGGCTGGCCAGCCAACCTCCCACATACCATTCCCCCAGCAGGACAGACACCCATGTACAAATTCATGCACCAGGCCTCTAGTTTACATATAACACACTCACAGGGGTTTTCACCATTAAAACTAATGAAACTTCAGCTTCAGGGTTCTTCACTTTCATGGGTTCCTGTGCTTTCTAGGGGTTGTTGTGGACTATAGAGTGTTCTAGGTGGACAAGAGCAGGCAGGTTGCACTCAGAAAGATTTCTGGTCCATCACCAGGGGGTCTCAGAAGAAGAAGGTCCTCAGATCTACATAGAGCAAAACCCGGATCCATTTCTTTACATTCCTGTCAGCATCTCTTATTTCCCACACTGAGTTTGGGAGGAGGTCTGAGGGAAGGTGGCTGAGAATTATGGTTTGAAGGCAAGAAGGCAGAAGACGTGGAAGGGGTCCTGATTTTGGAACTAGTTGGTAAGTTGATAGATCATAAAACAAACTGGGTAGAAATAGAATATATAGAGTGTAAAAAATATAGAAAAAGTCTACTAAAATAAAACTAAAAAACTTTGAAATTATTGTTTCAATTAATACAGTTACCTTTGTTGATAGTCTATGTGCATTTTAGTATTTTCGCTTTAGGGCAGTTTTATAACCAGAGCACTGACATTTATAAATGAGGGAAGTACTCCTGGCTGAAACTTCCTGATGCACTATTTGTATTCGTGCTTTCAGGTGCCTGATCACAGATTCAAAAGTTAAAGTATCGGCATTTAATAGCAAATAGCTTCATAGAGGGAACTAATGTCTGTTAAGTTTTCTGTTTATAAATGAAAAAAATTCTGTTTATTAATAGAAATATTAATACTTCATAAAGAAATTCTCTGGTCAGTAAGAGACACCTTCACCATAACATGGGATATGGACTTTATTTAAGAAGCAAACCAAAAGAACATTATTCGCAGAGAATGTGACACAGCAATCAGCAGATGTCTCAATGGATCTGCAGCTTTCATAATAAAATCATTGCCATAATGTTCTTCCTTTATATCTCTTGATCCCTTACTACTAACCAGCTCATAGTAAATATGAGTAACTATCCCGCCTTCTGTGCTACTCTCACTGGTGCTTCCATCTGCCTTTGCTATACTGACGCTGCCCGTGGCCTATGCTGTTTGGAAAATGTGGTCCTCCATCTGAGTCCCACGGCACCGAGGTGTCCATGGAGATTCATGTGAAAGGAGACAGGGAGGGAGCCTGCTGGGCGGCCTGGGCTCTCATGGGAACATCCTGAGGAGGGAGCCAGGCTGCAGCATCTCCCTCCCTCAGCCAGTGGCAGGGCTCCCACTTTTTTCTCTTCTCTCAGAGAAGATGCATCTGAGCAGACAACTAGAAAAGAAAGGAAAACAGAATTAGCGATGGAGAAGAGGGAGGATGGGACCTGAAGATGCTGCAGAGCTCCGCATTTTCTTAAGCTCTGAGTGGTCCTGTGGTTTCATGACTAGCTTTCTGTTCCCTTCTCTTTCTGTCTTTTAGTTTTTGTTACTGTTGTGCTGCTCTTTATCTGGAAGAGTGGCCTGGCATCTGCGGGAGGGGCACGCCAGGAGGGAGTTTGAGGAAACCCAAGGAAACTGTTGATGAAATTTCATAAGTCGATCTTGACTTTGGCCCAGATCTGAGGACTGAGCAGAAAGAATACCCTGGAACCAACACCATCTGCGGACGTGCAGGCCCCTCACAATAGTTGTGTTTGTGTGTGAATGGATGTGACTGTGTGTGAATGTATGCATGTGTGAATGTGTGTGTGTGTGTGTGTGTGTGAAGGTGAGTGTGTATGTGTGCATGTGCATGCGTGTGTGAATGTGTGAAAATGTCAATGTCTGTGAATGATTGTGAATGGGTATGTATGAATGTGGGTGTGTGTGTGCCTTTGTTGGTGCCCAAGAAGGGAGTTTTCTCATTATAACCTCAAGGCCTTACATTTAGACTTTGGTCACATTTTCAGATGAAGTTAAACCAAGTCATACAAAACACTGACAGCCTTGCCCTGGCCACAGTGGCTCAGTTGCTTGAGCATCATCCCTTGCATCAAAAGCTCACTGGTTCCCCAGGAGCCATCTCATCAATGTTTCTCTCTCCCTTCCACTCTCTCTAAGATCAATTAGAAAACAATTTAAATCTAACTAACTAACAACAAAACCACACTGACAGAACAATTCCATCCTCTTCTAATGTGTGTCCTGTAGTGGACTCATCACCAAGAGAGCCTTATGAGTTATAATAGCACACTTATTACATGGAATAAATTGCCTCATATTAAAACATGTATTCACATAATCATTTTAAATAGGTCACCATTTAAGCCCTGTTGGCACTTGTCAGCTGGCCTCTTCACGTGGGGGCTCCGTGGACTGTTGGGGGTAAAGGCTTCATGCGGGGTTCCATCCATCACCTGCGGGCTGCTCAGTTGTCCTCCATGTGAGAAGGCAGTTGATGGCCTGTGTGTGCACCTCTCTGCACAATGGTGACTCCCTACACGTGTCATTCTTTGTTCGTCTCAATAGGCCTGTAAGGTAGACACAA
>NW_005353410.1:0-862 GCF_000412655.1 Myotis brandtii
TGCAGGCGGGGCGGCAGTGCTTGAGGCTGTCCAAGGTTCCAGGACCCAAATCTATGACCCTGCCAGAAGGAGGGCACCGCGGGAGGCTGTCCGCAGTCCAGAACTCTGATCTGTGACCCTGCTGGGCGGGGCAGCACTGCTTGAGGCTGTCCGTGGTCTCGGGACCCGGATCCGTGACCCTTCACAGCGGGGAGGCAGCCATCAGCGCCCAAGAGTGACTGCGCAAGAACCGCCTCCTGGCCCAGAAGGTGCAGGATCGCAGGGACAGCCACTGTGGCGGGCCAGACTGACGTCCTCCTGGCCGCACCACGGGGGTTTGCGGATCTGCAAAGCCAGAGGCCTCCAGTGTGCACATACCCCCCTGGCATGCGAACATCCCCCAGCACACTGTCATCCTCCCGCGCCTGCAACAGTTGCAAACCAAGGCATGCACAAGTTCCCCCCGCCTCTCCACCGCACTTCCATCAACCCGGCATGCCTAACACCCCCACAGGATGTGCACACATCCCCTCTGATGCGCTCACGTCCTTTGGAGAGTGTCTGGGTGTTCTGGGTGCTGAGAGTGGGCGCCTGTGAGATGACAGTGAGAGGGCGAAGTGGTGATGCCCTGTTCCCACGGAGGCCAGTGCAGCTACGAGATCACCTCTGGGGAGTTAATGCAGGTGCTGAGGCAGGAGCAGGTGCAGACAGACACACCTGGTGTACGTGGGCGGCCCTCGCTGAGGTGCCTTCGGTCAGCGTTCAAGTTCAAGAGCCCAGAGGCAGAGAGGAATTCCGTCCTCTCAGTGAGACAGTGGGACAGTCGGGGTGACTGCAGAGGAGGATTGTGCACTTTGGGTGCCAGCACCCATGAGTGAAGGCT
>NW_005353411.1:0-808 GCF_000412655.1 Myotis brandtii
AATATTGGATGTTGAGTAGCCTTTGTATTAAGTAACTCAGCATCTACACTGATAAAAGAGAAAGATGTAAATTGACTGTACCTTTGCAATGCCCACCAGCCAATCAGAAGTGAGTATGCAAATTAACCCAACAAAGATGGTGGGTTAATTTGCATATGCAAGCACTGAGCAGCGGGGGACGGGGCGGGATGCTTGTGTCATTGCCATAGTGACGACACAGGCATTCCACACCGCCCCAGCCACTCTGGGCCTCTGGGCAGCATGGGAAGGCAGAAAGGCGGCTCTGGGCCTGAACAAAGGCAGAAAGGTGACTGGCTGGAACAAAGGCGGTGCCGGCAGCCAGGGGAAGGAAGGCTCATTTTTGCATGAATCTTTGTGCCTTGGGCCTCTAGTCTTATCTAATAATAGACAAACATGGTAATTGACCATACCTTTGCTACGCCTCCCATTGGCCAATCAGTGAGATATGCAAATTAACCCAACCAAGATGGCGGCTGGCAGCCACACAGCTGAAGCGAGCAGGAGGATTGCTTGCTTCAGTGATGGAGGAAGCCAAGGTTCCCCACCTGCCGCAGCCCGGCTCTGAGCTCTGAAAGCAACAAAGTTTCAATTATAGAAGCTAAACAAACCCCAGATACCTGCTTTCAGCAGGCCGTGGCCTCAGAGCTGGAGTGAGCAGGAGCCCGGCTCTCAGATCCAGTGATGGCAACAAAGTTTCTATTATAGAAGGCAAATAAATCTCAGAAATTAAAAAAAAGAATAAAAGGAGATCCTGGGAGCTTCAGTCGCCAGCCAGCCTGAAAACGGC
>NW_005353412.1:0-2134 GCF_000412655.1 Myotis brandtii
TCATTTATATATTATTTGGTGTTTTATTTTATATAAATTTTACTTTTTTAAAATTCCAAAAATTCTTATGCATGTATGAAAGTAAAATGATAGCTCCTAAAACACTAGCTCCTTTAGCAGAACTTAGTTGAGTGACGCTAATGTTATCATTCTAGCATAATTGGATATTTTGATACTTGAAGTAATTGTTCAGTATTTTCATCCAATTCAGGGAATCAAAATAAAGCTTTTGAATATACATTTTTAATAACTGAAATTGGATATTAAGTGCTATTGTAATTCAATTAAAAAGGTCAGTAAAGATAAAATTTTAAATGTTATAATACAAATATCAACATTTTTAGAAAACAGAAAAGTCAATGTTCCTACCAAATTATGAAACCTATAAATGTACTTGAAAGTACTTATAAGATACATAGGATTTATAATTTTATTCAAGTAAGCTATGATATTCTATCAAAAAATAGATACTGTAATTGACAAATATAGATAATTTTACATACATAAACAGTAACTGACCGACAAAATTCTCATGATCCTCATGGTGAGGTTGAATACAATTTTTTAAAAGTACTTTTTATTGACTATCAGCTCGATTTTAGAAATTTTGAACTTTTAAATAGCCAATTTTTAAATTAGTCTAGGTGTCCTATATGCTATTGGATTTGGGAAGATAATATAGTAGATGATTATTTTTTAATTGATGAGAAACTGTAAATAACATGTTCTATAAGTTAGAATGTCATAAATTTTAGCATAGGAAATTTTGGCCACTTTGAATGATTGAAAACAATGTTTGCAAACAGAAAGGCAATAAAATGTGTTTGCATAAAGCAAGTGAGAAATGGAACAAGTTAAACTCAGGGAGAGCTCAGTTTCCTAAGTGGGCTGTGGAATATTTCACATGACATGACCTGTGGGAAGACTCCTTTACATTCTGTACAAGAACAGATGAAAACTGACATATATTACTTTGGAGCATGTACACTTAGTAAAATACTTAACAACTATAAACAGAGACAACACATTTGGTGAGTTTTGTCCTGTCAAACAAGTTGATTGGGAAAGTTACTCTAAATGAAGGCAAAGAAAAGTTTACATAATTCAATGCAAAGAATCATAATGAAGATTTTTCCTATGTGACAGAATGTGTGCAAATCTTATTGTTTAGGCTGTTTTCTCAATTGGAAATAATATGGTATATAGAGAGCGGTCAATTAAAAGGGTCAGCAATTTCAAATTTATTAACCATTTTATACAATAACTAGATGCGTGTACCAGTGGGGTCCCTCAGCCTGGCCTGCAGACATCCCCCGAGGGGTCCCAGACTGCGAGAGGGCGCGGGCCAGGCCGAGGGACCCCACTGGTGCACGATCAGGGCCAGGGAGGGACCGCAGGAGGGCTCCAGGGCTCCGGCCCATCTCAACCAGTCCCGATGGCTGGACTCCAGCAGCAAGCTAACGTACCAATCAGAACATCTTCCCCCTGGTGGTCAGTGCACATCATAGCTAGCGGTCGAACGGTTGAACTGTCGAATGGTCAAACGGTCATTTAGGCTTTTATATATATAGACTAGAGGCCCAGTTCATGAAAATCACGCACTGGTAGAGTTCCTAGTGGCTGCCGGCTGCTGGCCTGGTACTCCCTCCCTTACCCCGGCCGCCTGCTGCGGCCACCGTAAAGGGCCTCCTTCCCTTCCCCTGGTGGCCGCTGCTGGCTGGGGCCTCCCTCCTTCCCCCAACTGGCCCTGCTCCCTGGTCAAATTCCTGGATAAACTCCCAGTCAAGGGGACCAATTTGCATCTACACTTTTATTATATAGGATTAAAGGCCCAGTGTACAAATTCATGCATGGGTGGGGTCCCTCGGCCTGGCCAGTGATCAGGGCCAGTCAGGGGGGCTGGGGGAGGGACCACAGGAGGTTGGCTGGCCAGAGGGAGGACCATGGGAGGTTGGTCGGCGGGGGGACTGCAGGAGGTTGGCCTACCAGGGGGAGGGACTGAGGGATGTTGGCTGGCTGGCAGGGAGGGACCATGGAAGTTTGGACAGCTGTGGGGAGGGACCAAGGTAGGTTGGCCAGCCGCCCAAGGGAGGTTGCCTGTGGGAGTGCACTGAACACCAGGGGCAGCTCCTGC